>NW_027195347.1:15000-17500 GCF_038502225.1 Cherax quadricarinatus | reverse complement strand
TTAGATGCACTCTTTCCCCAAGAGCCAAGGGTCTCTGAGCCTATGGGAACAAACATATAATGATGGGCAAGTTCTCCATATTTTCTAGACTTTTGGGACTCCCTGAAGCTGGCAGCTGCCCCTCCTTCCTCCCTGGTGTATTGGAGATAGGTATCAGCCAAGGTAGATGCACATGTATAGTCCCACACCACCTGCTTCCCATCTGTCCAGGCTTGAAGGGTGATATACACACACACACACACACACACATATATATATATATATATATATATATATATATATATATATATATATATAGATATATATATATATATGTATATATATATATATATATGTATATGTATAGGTAGTAGGTTGGTAGACAGCAACCACCCAGGGAAATACTACCGTCCTGCCAGATGACTGTGAAACAAAAACCTGTAACTGTTTTGCATGATGGTAGGATTGCTGGTTTTCTTTTTCTGTCTCATAAACACGCTAGATAACAGGGATATCTTGCTACTCCTACTTACACTTTGGTCACACTTCACAGACACGCACATGCATATATATATATACATACATCTAGGTTTTTCTCCTTTTTCTAAATAGCTCTTGTTCTTTTTTATTTCTTCTATTGTCCATGGGAAGTGGAAAAGAATCTTTCCTCCGTAAGCCATGCGTGTCGTATGAGGCGACTAAAATGCCGGGAGCAATGGGCTAGTAACCCCTTCTCCTGTATACATTTACTAAAAAAGAGAAGAAGAAAAACTTTATAAAACTGGGTTGTTTAAATGTGCATGGATGTAGTGCGGATGACAAGAAACAGATGATTGCTGATGTTATGAATGAAAAGAAGTTGGATGTCCTGGCTCTAAGCGAAACAAAGCTGAAGGGGGTAGGAGAGTTTCAGTGGGGGGAAATAAATGGGATTAAATCTGGAGTATCTGAGAGAGTTAGAGCAAAGGAAGGGGTAGCAGTAATGTTAAATGATCAGTTATGGAAAGAGAAAAGAGAATATGAATGTGTAAATTCGAGAATTATGTGGATTAAAGTAAAGGTTGGATGCGAGAAGTGGGTCATAATAAGCGTGTATGCACCTGGAGAAGAGAGGAATGCAGAGGAGAGAGAGAGATTTTGGGAGATGTTAAGTGAATGTATAGGAGCCTTTGAACCAAGTGAGAGAGTAATTGTGGTAGGGGACCTGAATGCTAAAGTAGGAGAAACTTTTAGAGAGGGTGTGGTAGGTAAGTTTGGGGTGCCAGGTGTAAATGATAATGGGAGCCCTTTGATTGAACTTTGTATAGAAAGGGGTTTAGTTATAGGTAATACATATTTTAAGAAAAAGAGGATAAATAAGTATACACGATATGATGTAGGGCGAAATGACAGTAGTTTGTTGGATTATGTATTGGTAGATAAAAGACTGTTGAGTAGACTTCAGGATGTACATGTTTATAGAGGGGCCACAGATATATCAGATCACTTTCTAGTTGTAGCTACACTGAGAGTAAAAAGTAGATGGGATACAAGGAGAATAGAAGCATCAGGGAAGAGAGAGGTGAAGGTTTATAAACTAAAAGAGGAGGCAGTTAGGGTAAGATATAAACAGCTATTGGAGGATAGATGGGCTAATGAGAGCATAGGCAATGGGGTCGAAGAGGTATGGGGTAGGTTTAAAAATGTAGTGTTAGAGTGTTCAGCAGAAGTTTGTGGTTACAGGAAAGTGGGTGCAGGAGGGAAGAGGAGCGATTGGTGGAATGATGATGTAAAGAGAGTAGTAAGGGAGAAAAAGTTAGCATATGAGAAGTTTTTACAAAGTAGAAGTGATGCAAGGAGGGAAGAGTATATGGAGAAAAAGAGAGAGGTTAAGAGAGTGGTGAAGCAATGTAAAAAGAGAGCAAATGAGAGAGTGGGTGAGATGTTATCAACAAATTTTGTTGAAAATAAGAAAAAGTTTTGGAGTGAGATTAACAAGTTAAGAAAGCCTAGAGAACAAATGGATTTGTCAGTTAAAAATAGGAGAGGAGAGTTATTAAATGGAGAGTTAGAGGTATTGGGAAGATGGAGGGAATATTTTGAGGAATTGTTAAATGTTGATGAAGATAGGGAAGCTGTGATTTCGTGTATAGGGCAAGGAGGAATAACATCTTGTAGGAGTGAGGAAGAGCCAGTTGTGAGTGTGGGGGAAGTTCGTGAGGCAGTAGGTAAAATGAAAGGGGGTAAGGCAGCCGGGATTGATGGGATAAAGATAGAAATGTTAAAAGCAGGTGGGGATATAGTTTTGGAGTGGTTGGTGCAATTATTTAATAAATGTATGGAAGAGGGTAAGGTACCTAGGGATTGGCAGAGAGCATGCATAGTTCCTTTGTATAAAGGCAAAGGGGATAAAAGAGAGTGCAAAAATTATAGGGGGATAAGTCTGTTGAGTGTACCTGGTAAAGTGTATGGTAGAGTTATAATTGAAAGAATTAAGAGTAAGACGGAGAATAGGATAGCAGATGAACAAGGAGGCTTTAGG
>NW_027195347.1:0-10000 GCF_038502225.1 Cherax quadricarinatus | reverse complement strand
ATATATATATATATATATATATATATATATATGTGTATATATATATATATATATATATATATATATATATATATATATATATATATATATATATATATATATATATATATATATATATATATATATATAAAAACACATCGGCCGTTTCCCACCTAGGCAGGGTGACCGAAAAAGAAAGAAAAATACTTTCATCATCTCTCAACACTTTCACCATCATACATAATTATTGTCTTTGCAGAGGCGCTAAGTTACGACAGTTTAGAAATCCCTCCAAACTGCCAATATCCCAAATCCTTCCTTTAAAGTGCAGTCTTTGTACTTCCCATTTCCGGGACTCAAGCCCGGCTAACCGGTTTCCCTGAATTCCTTCACAAAATATGAGGCTGCTCACACTCCAACAGCTTGTCAGGTCCCAAAAACCATTCATCTCCATTCATTCCTATGTAACACGCTCACACATGCTTGCTGGAAGTCCAAGCCCCTCGCCTACAAAACCTCCTTTACCCCCCTCCCTCCAACTTTTACGAGGATGACTCCTACCCCGCCTTCCTTCCCCTACAAATTTATATGCTCTCCAAGTCATTCTACATTGCTCCATTCTTTCTAAATGACCAAACCACCTCAACAACCTCTCTTCAGCCCTCTAATACTTTTAGCAACTCCACACCTCCTAATTTCCACACTCCGAATTCTCTGCATAATATTTACAACACACATTGGCCTTAGACCCGACATCTCCACTGCCTCCAGCCGCCTCCTTGCCGCAGCATTTACAACCCAAGCTTCACATCCATTTAAGTGTGTTGGTAACACTATACCTTCATGCATTCCTTTCTTTGCCTCCATGGATAACGTTTTTTGCTTCCACAGATACCTCAATGCACCACTCACCTTTTTTCCTTCATCAATTCTATGGTTAACCTCATATTTCATAAACTCATCTGCTGACAAGCCAACTCCCAAATATCTGAAAGCATTCACTTCTTCCATACTCCCTATCTCTAATGTGATATCCAATTTGTCTTTATCTAAATCATTTGAGACCTTCATCACCTTACTTTTATCTATATTCACTTTCAACTTTCTACCTTTACACACCCTCCAAAACTCATCCAATAACCTTTGCAACTTTTCTTTAGAATCTCCCAAAAGCACAGTATCATCAGCAAAAAGTAGCTGTCAACTTCCATTTTGTATTTGATTCCCCATAATTTAATACCCCCCCCCCTCTCCCCAACACTCTAGCATTTACTTCCTTTACAACCCATCTATAAATATATTAAACAACCATGGTGACATTACACATCCCTGTCTAAGACCTACTTTTACCGGGAAGTAATCTCCCTCTCTCCTATACACCCTAACCTGGGCCTCACTATCCCCATAAAAACTCATTACATCATTTAGCAACTTACTACCTATTCCATACACTTGCAACATCTGCCACATTGCTCCCATATCCACTCTGTCATATGCCTTTTCTAAGTCCATAAATGCAATGAAAACTTTCCTTCCTTTATCTAAATACTGTTCATATATACGCTACCCTCTCTAAAGCCTGCTTGCTCATCTGCAGTCCTACTCTGTGTCACCCCTAATTATTTCAATAATAACCCTACCTTACACTTTACCTGGTATACCCAGTAAACTTAATCCCTTATAATTTTTACAATCTCTTTTGTCCCCCTTCCCTTTATATAAAGGAACTATGCACGCTCTCTGCCAGTCCATAGGTACCTTCCCCTCTTTCATACATTTATTAAACAAAAACACAAACCGCTCCAACACTATGTCCCTTCCTGCTTTTAACATTTCTTTCACGATCCCGTCAGTTCCAGCTGCTTTACCCACTTTCATTCTACGGAATGCCTCACGCACCTCCCCCACACTCACATCTTGCTCTTCTTCACTTCTAAAAGGTGTTATGCCTCCCAGGCCAGAGCATGAAATTACTGCCTCCCTTTCTTCATCGATATTTAAAAGTTCATCAAAATATTCCTGCCACCTACCCAATATATAATCCCTACCCACAATAAACTTTGATCGTTTTACCTTCATGAAGAATTCTCCTACCCTTGATTACTGAAAGTGAACGAGCAGTGTATATAAAGTGAACCACTATAGTATATAAAGTGACCCATCAGTGTATTTAAATTTTTTGCAAAGATTGTGAATAAGCATACACATAACAAACAGGTAAACCTTTAATATAAGTAAGTTTTCTCATATATACACAAATACAGTTACATAGATTATCATACATAGCAGCATATGTGTAGAGAACCTGGGATAACCCAAAAAAGTCAGACAGAGTGACTTATTTCCATTGGGGTACTTTTAATATATTATTATATTATAAAGGAGATAATATCATATTATTATACAATAAAGGAGATATACTAGGAATAAGGTAAAATGAGTTACTTATATTTGCATGTCTGTTAATTAATTAAAAAACTAAAAAAATCATTCTCCTTCCTTTCTGTCGCTACATTCACTAGGCACCTTTCGGCTCTCTTCTTGAACTGGCTCATTCTATGACTGGCTCTGACATGTGCAGGCAGTCTGTTCCATTCCTTTATTGCAGTACAATAAAAGGTGTTTGAAGCCTGGCCACTGACTGTGAGTACTACAAAGTTGTGCTCTCTCTCCTTAGTACTATGAATACATTGGTTCCCAGCCTTGACAAAATTGGTAGCAAGGTATTCTAGACACTGAGCAACTTTGTAAACTTGATTTAACCTCAGTTGTTTTACTCTGTCTTCATCATTCATCCTGGACACAGGTCCAGGATGAATCTTACCATTTTGTTCTGGGTGATTTGTAGTCTTTCACTATTTTTTTGCCAAGGCAGAGTACCATGAAGAGCAAGCGTAGTCCATATGACATTGTATAAGAGCTAGACATAGGGTTCTGTTAGCCTCAGTAGGTACACTGTTTTTGTCTGTAGTAGAGGAACCAAAGACTGGCATTCGCTTTCTTTACTACATTGTTCCCTATCAATTCTCCTGACATGCATGGGTCAAAGTTGATTCCCAGATATTTTACTGAGGTAACTGAAGTGATGGGTTCCCCATTACACCGGACATTAAAACTATTTACCCTTCTCAGTTTATGTTTCGTGCCAAAGAGTATGGCTTCCGTTTTCCCGAGGTGTAACGATACTTTGTTGTCTGCTAACCATTTGCTGCAGGACTCCAGTTCCAGTGTTATTGCATTACCTATATCTTGTGAGTCTTTACCTGACGCTGTCAACTGCATACAATAGGAGTTTGCACTTGACACTGATGGGCATGTCGTTTACATAACATAGGAATAATAAATGACCCAGAATACAACCTTGGGAAACTCCACATTCTATCGGCAGGGGTTCTGATACTGTTTGGTGATTGAGACAATTTGTGTCCAGTTGCTAAGGTAGGACTTAAACCAGTCTACGCGCCTATGCCGATAGCTTGAAGTTTCTTACATAATACATTGTGGTTGACAGTATCTAAGGCCTTTTGTAAGTTTAAGGATACCATTCTTATGAGGTTCCCTATCAACTTTTCAGTTCTCATGTAATCCATCAGATCAGTGACGTGTCGACTGAGTAAGATCCAAAGCCTGATTGGTAACTATGGAGAATGTTGTTGTCATTAAGATACTTAACTACTTGAGAGTACACCGCCCTCTCTAGCACTCTAGATATTACAATGAGTATACTAACAGGCCTATAGTTGCTGACAGCAGACCTACTATTTTTCTTGTAGATACGAGTAACTCTGGCCTCCATGAATCCCTCCGGTGGTGGTGGACAAATTTGTTATGTGATCATTGGGGATTGGTAATTCAGAGGCACCATCGTTTAGGAATTTAGAAGGGATGTTTTCTGGGCCGGTGCTCTTAGTTGGGTTTAACTTGCTTAGTTCTTTTTGCACAAAGTCATGAGATTCACTTACTAGTTGAAAACTGTTTGAGGTTACCTCTTTATTGATAGTATAGTAAATTTTAAACATACCAGCGTGTGTTAAAGGTATTTGATGCAACCAGTAGTTTACTTACTAGTGTTGATGCAACAGTATGAATTAAAACAATTAGCCAATTTGGTTGTTTCGTGGCATACCTCGTTATCGATATTTAGTACTATGTTAGATCTGTCTACGAGTTTATGGCTTTACCCCAACTGTTTTAGTTGTTGCCAGAGCTTTCTGGGGTTATTCTTGTATTCTTCGATTTTTGAGCAATAGTGCCTAGCTTTTGCTCCTTCTATAAGTCTCTGCACTCTGTTCCTCACCCTTTGGAATTCATTTAGCGCTGCAATATCCTGTCTTTTGCCTTAAAGCTCTTTTAGCAAGTGGTCTTTAAATTTCATATTATCTAATATCTCAGTAGTCATTCGGGGTTCGGTTCTCCATTTAATCCTAACCATTTTATCTGATGGAGTATTATCAAGGATGGCAGTGAACATTGTTTTTAATTTTTCCCGGGCATCATTTACGTCCATGCAACTTGTTATCACTGTCCAATCACAATTGTGTAGCTTATTAAACACGATTTCTTTACTGTAGTTTCTAATTAACCTCAATTTTATTATTCTGTGTAGGCCTATCCGTTCCCTAATGATTTTCCAGGTGCAGTAAATGATGAAATGATAACTAAGGACTAATGTTCTCAGAACTATTACAGAGTAAGTGGTCAATTAAGGTGGCTGAGAACTGCGTGATCCGGGTTGGTGTATTAATTAGTTGAGTGTAACTATTTAATCCCAGAATTTGCTTATACCTTTTACATAGCCCGTTATTTTGCTGTTGAAAACAGATATTGAAGTCTCCCAGTATTATTGTCTCGCAATTGTTATCAAGTCTGGACGAGACTCGAAAAGTCTTTTAAGAACTGGTCATGGGTGGGAGGGCGGTAACTAGTTCCTACGGAAGCTACACTTTAAACCATTCACTCTCCAGTTTATTATCATTTAATGCAGGTCTTGGGTTGTAGGCAAAGTCATTTCTTATGTAGGCACATACCCCACCACCTTTTCTATTCCTATCTAAGCGTTTTATATTGTAATCTCTTTTGACCTCGTCGTCAGTCACCGTATCATCCAATCAGGATTCACCGATGGATATAACTGCAGCCCTAGTTCATTTAACTAGAATCCTAATCTCTTCCAATTTTGGAAAAAGTGATTTTGCGTTGACATGAATAAAGTGAAGGTCTGTTTTCACAAAACATTCATAATCATCAATATATGACAAGGGGTCATTTGTATTAAAATTAGGTCCATTATCATATTCGAACACATCCATTATTCACCCACCCTTTACACATTTTATATAAGGTATATTTACTGTTCTTCTTTCGTGCCTTAGTACAGTGTATGCATATGTCTGGTGATGTTTGAGCTAAGAAAGGTTCTATTGTCTCACATTGCCCTATGTATGCACTACATATGGAGTTAAGATTATCATTCCTAGCTACTAGACCGTCATTATCACCGTCACTTATCTGTCTGTTTTGCACCTGTACAATAGTTTGAGGTTCTGGATTAGTTTGGATATCGCCACTTAACAGTGCCACTACAAGAGCTGTGCGTCACTGTTTTTGTTTGGGTATGCGGTTTTGCTCAACCTTGCTGCGATAGTGACATTTACATATCTGGTAGGATAGCAACTGTTGGGCTTTCACTGTCCAGGTTACTATTACCCCATTCACCCTTTCCAGTCCCCATGACTGATTTCCTTCTTCAGCGAATTGCAGGAGAAAGATAAATATAATTATGGCAGCCTGTACCTCTCTAACTCTTCATTCTTTTTATCGATTCACAACCAAAAAAATTCTTCCTTTTTTAAAAGAAAGGAAACCACTGATTGCTGTCAGTAACCTAACAATGGCCTTGTAGCTACTCTAGTAATCACCACTGATTACTAGTAGATTTCCTATTATCTTACTTCACAAACCCCCTTCACTCCTCACTTCACAGTCCGGCTTCACCAATCACACTTCTAACTCATTTCCAACCTAGCACGGTGAAAATGTTTTAATCAATGGCGATATTTGTCCAAAGTCTCCTCAACCCCATTTAGCGGGACAGCGTCCTATTGTTGACGGGTCTTGTCCATAGAGGTGATGTTTCAGCTATTCTTAAAAGCACTGAAGAAAAAAAACGACCACTACAACCTGACAAATTCCTTGGAGTTTTGTCGTTTAATCTGGCGTTTTCTCCTATGTTTCCCTCCCATTGTACACTGGTCAGTTGTTATGGAGGTCAGCTACTGTAAAAACATCCTTGGCTGTTTAACTATTCACTTCCTTCCGCGATTTGACACTGAGGGAAAGAACTGCCGCTACAATCTGATACTTTCTATGGCGTTTTGTTTTGTAGATTTGGCGGTGTCTCTTATGTTTTCCTCCCATTAGACATTAGAGCTAGTGTAGGTTCAAAACACTTGCAGACGGTAGCAAGCGTCCTCTTGCTAAAAAAAGAAAAAAAAATCTTATGATCATATAAACAAGCCATAAGAGAAAAAAAGGAGCTTACTACCTATATGGTCCCTAACACATCATAACCTATGTACCAGATAAAGCATCCGCCAGAGCATTGTCTTTTCCGGCTATGTGGTAAATGGAGACATCATATGGTTGCAGCCTGAGACTCCACCTCATCAGTCGGTCATTATGATTCTTCATGGCACTTAAATAGATGAGAGGGTTGTGATCACTGTAGACGGTGATCACATGAGATGACTTCGCCAACAAAACATTGAAATGCTCCTGCGCAAGTATCAGGGCTAAGACTTCTTTTTCAATGGTGGAGCAGGCCCGTTAATGGGCATGATACTTGGTTGAGTAATGCGCCACAGGTTACAAACATTCCTCCTCGGATGTTTGTAGCAATACTACCCCGATCCCTGATTCACAGGAATCAACCTGTAATACGAAAGGTATTGAAAAATTGGGAGACAGGAGAATGAGTGCAGTACACAACAGATGTTTAGCACGATTTAAATTCTCTCCTATACTTGGCGAGAATACACTGATATGCACCAAGAAAAGTTGTCTGAACAACGTTGTAATTAGCGAAGTCCTCATCACCCAAACTAGCTGTGAACACCTGCGCTTTGCCGTACAACGCTGCATGCACAAGTGCTGCCTAATGCTCTACTGGCCACCTTAATGTACGAGACTGATTTTCAAAAACTTCAGAAAAATTGTTCAGGCTCAGAATAAAGAAAAACGAGGTACTAGCGGCACCGCTTTTTACACGCTAAATTTCTCGACTACATTATGCTGAGAGAGTGGGTGAGATGTTATCAACAAATTTTGTTGAAAATAAGAAAAAGTTTTGGAGTGAGATTAACAAGTTAAGAAAGCCTTGAGAACAAATGGATTTGTCAGTTAAAAATAGGAGAGGAGAGTTATTAAATGGAGAGTTAGAGGTATTGGGAAGATGGAGGGAATATTTTGAGGAATTGTTAAATGTTGATGAAGATAGGGAAGCTGTGATTTCGTGTATAGGACAAGGAGGAATAACATCTTGTAGGAGTGAGGAAGAGCCAGTTGTGAGTGTGGGGGAAGTTCGTGAGGCAGTAGGTAAAATGAAAGGGGGTAAGGCAGCCGGGATTGATGGGATAAAGATAGAAATGTTAAAAGCAGGTGGGGATATAGTTTTGGAGTGGTTGGTGCAATTATTTAATAAATGTATGGAAGAGGGTAAGGTACCTAGGGATTGGCAGAGAGCATGCATAGTTCCTTTGTATAAAGGCAAAGGGGATAAAAGAGAGTGCAAAAATTATAGGGGGATAAGTCTGCTGAGTATACCTGGTAAAGTGTATGGTAGAGTTATTATTGAAAGAATTAAGAGTAAGACGGAGAATAGGATAGCAGATGAACAAGGAGGCTTTAGGAAAGGTAGGGGGTGTGTGGACCAGGTGTTTACAGTGAAACATATAAGTGAACAGTATTTAGATAAGGCTAAAGAGGTCTTTGTGGCATTTATGGATTTGGAAAAGGCGTATGACAAGGTGGATAGGGGGGCAATGTGGCAGATGTTGCAAGTGTATGGTGTAGGAGGTAGGTTACTGAAAGCAGTGAAGAGTTTTTACGAGGATAGTGAGGCTCAAGTTAGAGTATGTTGGAAAGAGGGAAATTTTTTCCCAGTAAAAGTAGGCCTTAGACAAGGATGTGTGATGTCACCGTGGTTGTTTAATATATTTATAGATGGGGTTGTAAGAGAAGTAAATGCGAGGGTCTTGGCAAGAGGCGTGGAGTTAAAAGATAAAGAATCACACACAAAGTGGGAGTTGTCACAGCTGCTCTTTGCTGATGACACTGTGCTCTTGGGAGATTCTGAAGAGAAGTTGCAGAGATTGGTGGATGAATTTGGTAGGGTGTGCAAAAGAAGAAAATTAAAGGTGAATACAGGAAAGAGTAAGGTTATGAGGATAACAAAAAGATTAGGTGATGAAAGATTGAATATCAGATTGGAGGGAGAGAGTATGGAGGAGGTGAATGTATTCAGATATTTGGGAGTGGACGTGTCAGCGGATGGGTCTATGAAAGATGAGGTGAATCATAGAATTGATGAGGGGAAAAGAGTGAGTGGTGCACTTAGGAGTCTGTGGAGACAAAGAACTTTGTCCTTGGAGGCAAAGAGGGGAATGTATGAGAGTTCAGTTTTACCAACGCTCTTATATGGGTGTGAGGCATGGGTGATGAATGTTGCAGCGAGGAGAAGGCTGGAGGCAGTGGAGATGTCATGTCTGAGGGCAATGTGTGGTGTGAATATAATGCAGAGAATTCGTAGTTTGGAAGTTAGGAGGAGGTGCGGGATTACCAAAACTGTTGTCCAGAGGGCTGAGGAAGGGTTGTTGAGGTGGTTCGGACATGTAGAGAGAATGGAGCGAAACAGAATGACTTCAAGAGTGTATCAGTCTGTAGTGGAAGGAAGGCGGGGTAGGGGTCGGCCTAGGAAAGGTTGGAGAGAGGGGGTAAAGGAGGTTTTGTGTGCGAGGGGCTTGGACTTCCAGCAGGCATGCGTGAGCGTGTTTGATAGGAGTGAATGGAGACAAATGGTTTTTAATACTTGACGTGCTGTTGGAGTGTGAGCAAAGTAACATTTATGAAGGGGTTCAGGGAAACCGGCAGGCCGGACTTGAGTCTTGGAGATGGGAAGTACAGTGCCTGCACTCTGAAGGAGGGGTGTTAATGTTGCAGTTTAAAAGCTGTAGTGTAAAGCACCCTTCTGGCAAGACAGTGATGGAGTGAATGATGGTGAAAGTTTTTCTTTTTCGGGCCACCCTGCCTTGGTGGGAATCGGCCAGTGTGATAATAATAAAAAATTATGCTGAAACTGCCTCCTCTCCTCTGTCACACTCTTCCTTGGTCAATACTCGTTGCACTCTGGTCGCCTCAAGGATGAGTTTGGCTAGTTCGAGCACCAATGAAGCTGATTCATTGGTACTCGAAGCACCAATGAATCAGCTTCCGTGTCAGCAAGGCTGACACGGTGCCAAAACCGATATTAAGGCTGACACACAATGTTGATAGCGATAGCAAGGTTGATGCACAATGCTAACAGCGATACAGGAGACAATATGAATGATACTAAGACCAGCTCCAGCTCCAGGACAGTCCTCATATTACGAACACAAGTGTAGAATGGCCTTCACACATTGTTGTTATGGGATAAATCGTGGAACAAGGAAAAGACAATAGAAGTTTACTTCACCGAATAATCAAGCTGGTATTTACAATATGACGTGAAAACCTTCCATCTCATATTAGAAAAAGTTTAGAGAGTGCTTCTGAAGAAATGTTGAAACTGATTAATTTTATGATCCAAAATATTGATGACAGTGATTGCCTCTTCACCGAGTATGAATTAGATAATGCATTAATTAAAGGTCGATCAATCGCTCCTGGAGAGGATGGTATAACCTATGATATTCTCAGAACTCTAAGGCACATGCTTGATAATCCTTTGTTGGCACTATATATAATATCAGTTACATTGAAAGAG
>NW_027195346.1:0-214267 GCF_038502225.1 Cherax quadricarinatus | reverse complement strand
AGTTCACTGTTCACCATCATTATCTACGACAGCATTATCAGCTACGTCATCATCCTTACCATCACATCATCACAAGTGTCAATAATTTTTTTTTGCATTATTGCTTTCTTCATCACTATCATCATCATCATCAAGATCATCATCATAATCATCATCGTCTCAATATCACCATTATCCTTCCTTTCGTCAGCTTTGCTTTAATTATTTTTAAATTCATTATCATCACATTAGTCATAATCATCACCACAAACGTTATATCATCATTAACATTATTATAATTAGCATCATCATGGGTCCCGGACAGTCGAACGCAGGAGCCTCTGGTGATTCCCATTTGTTGGTCACTGTTACTCATGTTTATGACTCCTGGTGGTTCATGGTGTACTTGTGCATCTGCTTTTAGTGGTTAATGGTGATCGTATTTGGGGGCTCCAAATGATTCCTGGGTTTCCTATTCAAGGGTCACTAGTGGATCTTGGTAATCTCGTGAAGGAATCCCAACTGGTCCCAGGTGATCACGTTGAGAGTCCTACCTGTGATTCCTGGTGATCACGTCGAGGAGCCTCTGTAGGTCTTATTCAGGGACCTATGGTTGTCGTGTTCAGGGATCCCTGGTTGATCCTGGTAGTCCTGTATAAATATCCCTGATGATCTCTGGTGATTTTGTTCAGGGTTCCATGGTATTCGTATTTAGGGGCCATGATAAACTTGTGAATGGGCCCTGGTGGATGTGCTTATAAGGATCCTCTGCAGTTGTTGTTTAGGGTCCCATGGTGGTCTTATTCAGGTATCACTATACGCTGTGTGCCACTGTAATTTCAGCCCTATAACCCACATCGCCAGTTTGGAAACGTTTGAGTTTATTTCGCCTTCCATATAATGTATTTTGTCAACGACATCCAATGCAGTATATGCCATATATTCTCCCAGTTACAATATGTACATCATTCTTCACTCTTTACATTTTATCAGTAAATAATTTTATGGCAGCCATTGGGCTCAAGGCTAGCATCATGCAAATATATATGAGGGTAATGTATATAGATATATATTTCTAACATATATTTTCCATAGTGGCAATATCATCCTATTTTTGGCCGTTGATATATATCACACTGGTTAAAATATATTCCAATATCCATCGTATTAAAGCCCATTCTCGTACCACAGTGATGTTCGTGCAGAATTCGACGTTTCCTGCTTTCTTCGTCTTGCTACTTGATGTAGTTGGGAGAGTTCCTCTTGACTTTCTTATTTGTGATTCATTTTCTTTAGTAATTCTTCCTAACCCACGTTAACGTAAAATGTAGAAAATATTATTAGTAAACTTAATTAAAGTGAAAAATTGGCTGATTGCATGGTTGATTAATAGTGTATAAAGTCTGTCAACCAGACGAAGGTCATTAAGGCTTCTTCTTAGCAGTTCACCACCATTAAAGAATACTGTAACCTATATATAAACAGAAAAAGGAATATATAATATATACGTTGAGAGACATGCTCCTCTTGATATATATATATATATATATATATATATATATATATATATATATATATATATATATATATATATATATATATATATATATATATATATATATATACATATATATATATATATATATATATATATATATATATATATATATATATATATATATATATATATATATATATATATATATACATATATATATATATACATATATATATATATATATATATATATATATATATATATATATATATATATATATATATATATATATATATATATATATATATATATATATATATATACTGAGAGACTACTCTCAGAATATATACACTGGGAGACATACTGTTATCAGAATATATACCCTGAGAGACTACTCTCAGAATATATACTCTGAGAGACTACTCTCAGAATATATACACTTAGAGACATACTGTTATCAGAATATATACCCTGAGAGACTACTCTCAGAATATATACACTGAGAGACATACTACTCTCAGAATATATACACTGAGAGACTACTCTCAGAATATATACACTGAGAGACATACTGTTATCAGAATATATACCCTGAGAGATTACTCTCAGAATATATACACTGAGAGACTACTCTCAGAATATATACACTGAGAGACATACTGTTATCAGAATATATACCCTGAGAGACTACTCTCAGAATATATACACTGAGAGACATACTGTTATCAGAATATATACCCTGAGAGACTACTCTCAGAATATATACACTGAGAGACATACTGTTATCAGAATATATACCCTGAGAGACTACTCTCAGAATATATACTCTGAGAGACTACTCTCAGAATATATACTCTGAGAGACTACTCTCAGAATATATACACTGAGAGACATACTGTTATCAGAATATATACCCTGAGAGACTACTCTCTGAATATATACTCTGAGAGACTACTCTCAGAATATATACACTGAGAGACATACTGTTATCAGAATATATACTCTGAGAGACTACTCTCAGAATATATACACTGAGAGACATACTGTTATCAGAATATATACACTGAGAGACATACTGTTATCAGAATATATACTCTGAGAGACTACTCTCAGAATATATACACTGAGAGACATACTGTTATCAGAATATATACACTGAGAGACATAATGATCTCGGTAAATTAATCTTCCATAAAACTTTGACGTTCAGTAAAGTTCGTATGAAACACAAATGAAAAAAAATGAGAATAAAAAACGAGGTTAATAATTACAATTAAAATAATGTTTTTCTTTAAATGTTTTCGGATAATTATAATGGAAAAACTATTATTTTTACATACACAACTCTGCTCTAATGCTCATAATTTTTTTGTCATTATAAATATGTACATTATAATGCATTGCATAATGAATAATTTATCTATTCGCCTTTATACTGAATTTGATAATTCATGACTTAGAATAAATGCTGGAGGCAGTGTGTTGTAGAAGGCAGTGTGTTGTAGAAGGCAGTGTGTTGTAGAAGGCAGTGTGTTGTAGAAGGCAATGTGTTGTAGGAGCCAGTGTGTTGCAGGAGCCAGTGTGTTGCAGGAGCCAGCGTGTTGCAGGGGCCGTTGCAGGGACCGGTGGCAACAAACAAAGGGCCATTGACGAGAAACCAGGGCCCGGTGATCAGGAGCTAGGGACTGGTGACCAGGACCCAGAAGACTGCAACCTGACACCAGAGGCATGCGACCAGGAACCAGAGGCATGCGACCAGGAACCAGAGGGATGCGACCAGGAACCGAATGCTTACTACCAGGAACCAGGAGCCTGCGACCAAAGGCTTTCGACTATGACCCAGGACCCAGAGAAAGGAACAAAGAACCAGTGACCAGGAACCAGAGGCCTATGAACAAGAGCCAGGGGCAAGCCACCAGGAACCAGACGCATGTCATCAGGATCAATGGGCCTGCCACCAGGAACCAGAGGCCTACCACCAGTATCCAGAGCCTGCCACCAGGAACCAGGGCCCTGTGCCACCAGAAACCACATGCATACCACCATGAACAAGAGGTAATACAAAATAACAAGCACATAGGTTCAACGATTGGTAACCATAGCCTTCCGATAAAGAACCAAGGGATCAACGACAAAAAACCAAGAGGCCTTTGGACAACAACCAGAAGCATACCACCAGGAACCAGAGGCATTTCACCAGGAAGCAGAGGCGTGCCACCAGAAAGCAGAGGCATGCCATAAAGAATCAGAGGCATGGCACCGGTAAACAAAGGCATACCATCAGGAATCAGAGGTATGCCACCAGGAACCACAGGAATGCCACCAGTAACCACAGGTACGCAACAAGGAACCAGAGCACCTGCTCCCAGGAAACAGAGGACCTGCCACCAGGAACAAGAGACATACCACCAGGAACCAGAGCCATGTCACCGGGAAACAGAAGCATGCTATGAGGAACCAGAGGCATGTCATCAGGAACCAGGGGACCTGCCACCAGGACCAAAGGTATGCCACCAGGAACGAGAAGCAAGCCATCATGAACCAGAGGCATGGCCACCAGGAACCAGGGAACCTGCAATCAGGATTCAGAGGCGTGCCACCAGAAACCATATTCATGCCACCAAGAACCAGGGGACCTGCCATCAGGAACCACAGGCAGGTATGCAATAAGCAACAAGCAGCATTTCAAAAGGACCTGCCACCAGGAACAGAGGCATGTCAACAGGAATCAGGGGACTTTCCAACAGCAACCAGGGATATGCCGCCAAGAACCAGGGGACCTACCACCAGGAACAAGAAGACCTGCCACCAAGTACCAGGGCACCTGGCACCAGGAACCAGAGGCATGCCACCAGGCCAGGGGACCTACCACCAGGAACAAGAAGACCTGCCACCAAGTACCAGGGCACCTGGCACCAGGAACCAGAGGCATGCCACCAGGAACAGATGCATGCCACCAGGAACCAGAGGCATGCCACCAGGAACCAGAAGCATGCCACCAGGAACAGAGGAATGCCACCAGGAACCAGAGGCATGCCACCAGGAATAGAGGCATGCCACCAGGAACCAGAGGACCTACACCAAGAACCAGGGGACCTCTTACCAGAAACCAGAGGCATGCCAGCAGGAACAACAGGTACACCACTATGAACCAGAGACATGCCACCAGGAACCAAAGACATGCCACAGAGAAACATAGTCTTGCTATGAGGAACCAGAGGCATGCCACGAGGAACCAGGGGACCTGCCTAGGGAACCATAGGTATACCACCAGAAACAAAAGGAATGCCACCCAGAATCAGAGGCATGACATTAACAAGAGACATGCCACCATGAACCAGGGGACCTGGCACCAGGAACCAGAGGCATGCCACCAGGAATAAGAAACATGCCAACAGGTCCCTGAGGTATGCCACCAGAAACCATAAACTTGCCACCAGGAACCAGGGGACTATGAAAAGGAACAAAAATACCTGCCACAAGGAACCAGAGGCATGCAACCAGGAAACAGATACATTCCACCAGGAACAAGATTCATGCCACCACGAACGAGACACATGCCACCAGGAACCAGGGGACCTACAACCGAGAACCAGAAGTATCCCACCAGGAACTAGAGCCATGCCACCACGAACAATAGGCATGCCACCAGGAACCAGGGGACTTGCAACCAGGAACCAGGGCACCTGCCACCATGAACGAGAGGCATGCCAACAGGAGCCAGGAGCCCTTCCACCAGGCACTTGTGGCAACCTGCCACAAGTAACCATAGGCATTCTACCAGGAACCAGAGACATGACAACAGCAACCAGGCGACCTGCCACCAGGAAACCAAGGCACCTGCCACCAGGAACTAGAGGCAAGCCACCAGGGACCAGGGCACCTACCACTGGGAACTATAGCTATGCCACCAGGAACAGACACATGCCACCAGGAACCAGAGGCATGCCACCGGTAAACAGAGGGATGCCACAGGGAAACAAAAGCAAAGTAATAGGAACCAGCGGCATGCCACCAGGACCAAGGGGACCTGCCACCAGTAACCAGAGGCATGCCAGCAGGAACCACGCGAATGCTACCAGCCACCAGAGGCATGCCAACAGGAACCACAGGAATGCCACCAGGAACCAAAGACATACCACCAGGAATCAGAGGCATGCCACCGAGAAACAGAGACATGCTATAAGGAACTATAGGCATGCCACTATGACCCAGGGGACCTGCCCCGATTAACCAGAGGTATGCCACCAGAAATAAGAGGAATGCCACCAAGAATCAGAGACATGCCATCATTAACAATAGACATGCCACCATGAACCAGGGGACCTGGCACCAGGAATGAGAAGGATGCCATCAGGAACCACAGGTATGCCACCAGAAACCAGAGACATGCCACCAGGAACAATGGGACCTGTCAAAAGGAACCAGGGGACGTGCTACAAGGAACCAGGGGACGTGCTGCCAGGAACCAAAGACATGTCCCCAGGAACCAGAAATATGCCACCAGGAACCGGGAGACCAGCCACCAGGAAGCAGAGGTATGCCACTAGCAACCATGGAACCTGACACCAAGAACCAGAGGTAGGCCACTGGGAAACAGTCATGCTATCAGGAAGCAGAGACATGCCACAAGGAGACAGGGAACATGCCACCAAGAACCAGAGGATCTGCGACCAGGAACCAGAGGCATGCCACCAAGAACCTGAGGCATGGCAACAGTAAACAGAGGCATACCATCAGGAACCAGAGGCATCCCACGAGGAACAAAGGGACATGTCACCAGGAACCAGACGCATGCCACCGGGAAACAAAGGCATGTTTTGAGGAACCAGGGCATGCCATCAGGAACCAGAAGACCTGCCACCAGGAACCTGAGGTATGCCACAAGGAACCAGAGGCATGACATCAGGAGCCACAGGCATGCCACCAGGAACCAGCGGCCCTGCCCCCCTGTAGCCATTTCAAGGGGAACCAGGGTACCTGCCACCAGGAACCAGAGGCATACCACCATGAACCAGATATATGCCACCAGGATCCAGGGGACCTGCCACCAGAAACCAAAGGCATGCCTCCAGGAACCAGGAGAACTGCCACAGGGAACCAGAGGCATGCCAACAGGAATTAGGGGACTTGCCACCAGGAACCAGTGACATGCCACCAGGAACCAGATGCATACCACCAGGAACCAGATATATAAATTCAGGAACGAGGGCACCAGCCAACAGGAACCAGAGCCATGACACTAGGAACCAGATCCATGACACCTGGAACCAGATCCATTCCACCAGGAACCAGAGACATGCCACCAGGAAGCATGGAATCTGCCACCAGAAACCAGAGTCATGCCACTGGGAAACAATCATGATATCAGGAAGCAGAGGAATGCCTAAAGGAACCAAGGGACCTGCCACCAGGAAACAGGGGACCTGCCACCAAGAACTAGAGGGATGCCACCAGGGGCATGCTACCACGAAATAGAGGCATGCTATCAGGACAAGAGGCATGCCACCAGGAACTAGGAGACTTGCCACCAGGATGCAGAAGTATGCCTGCAGGAAACAGACGCATGCCATCGGGAAGCAGATATGCCATCAGGAACACTAGAACATGCCACCAGTAACGAGACGTAGTGCCATCAACAACCAAAGGACATGCCACCAGGAACTAGAGACATGCCACCATGAACCAGGGGACCTGGCACCAGGAATGAGAAGGATGCCATCAGGAACCACAGGTATGCCACCAGAAACCACGGGACCTGCATCAGTAACCAGAGGCATTCCACTAGGAACCAAAGGCATGCCACCAGGAACCGGAGGCATTCCATCAGAAACCAGAGGCATTGCAGAAGGAACAAGGCGACCTGCAACCAGGAACCTGAAGTATGCCCCTAGGAACCAGAGGCATGCCACCAGGAACCAGAGGTATGCCATCAGAAATCAGGGAATCTGCCACCAGGAACCAGGGGTCTGAAACCAGGAGGCTTTCGGACAAAACCATTGGCATACCACCAGGAACCAGAGGCATATCACCAGAAATCAGGGGCATTCCACTAGGAAAGAGAGGCATACCGCCAGGAACCCGAGGCATGCCACCAAGAATCAGATTTATGCCAGTAGGAACCAGAGAGATCACCAGGAACCATAGGCATGCCACTAGGAGCCAGAGACATGACAGCAGGAACCCGAAACATATCACCAGAAACCAGAAGCATGATAGCAGGAACCAGAGACATGCCACAGGAACCAGAGGCATGCCACCAGGAAACAGAGACATGCCACCAGGAACCAGGAGCATGGCACCAGGAACCAGAAGCATGCCAACTGGAACCAAGGGACCTGCCAACAGGAGCGAGAGGCATCCCACCAAGAACCAGGGGACCTGCCAACAGGAACCAGAGGCATGCCACAAGGAACCAGAGCTGTGCCTCCAGGAACCTTAGCTATGCCACTGTTAACCAGAGGCATATCACCAGGAACCAGGGGACCTGCCATCAGGAGCCAGAGCTGTTCCACCAGGAACAGAGGCATGCCACCAGGAACCAGGGGACCTGCCACCAGGAAAAAGAGGCATGCCACCAGTAACCTGAGAATCTGCCACCAGGGCCCAGAGCTGTGCCACCAGGAACAGAGGCATGCCAACAGGAAGGAGGGGACCTGCAACCAGGAACCAGAGGCATACCACCAGGGACCAGTGGACCTGCCATCAGGCACCCAAGCTATGCTACCAGGAACAGATGCATGTCACCAAGAACCATGGGACCTGCCACCAGGAATCAGAGGCACGCCACCAGGAACCAGAGACATGTCACCTGTAACCAGAAACATGCCACCAGGAACAGATGCATGCCACCAGGAACCATGGGACCTGCCACCAGGAACCAGAGGCACGCCAACAGGAACCAGAGACATGCCACCACTAACCAGAAACATACCAACAGGAACCAGGGAACCTGCCACCAGGAGCCAGAGGCATGCCACCAGGAACCAGGCGACTTACAACCAGGCACCAGAACTGTGCCACCAGGAACAGAACCATTCCACAAGGAACCAGGGGTCGGCGACAATGCTTTTTGTGAAGACTTAATTAGTCTGGCCAGGCTGTGACTCGTTTTATACAGTTTCAAGAGTGTGTTTAACTGTGTTTATTCAGGTGAGAAAAATAATTATAAGGATGTTAACCTCATTTCTCTTTTCGTGAATTGTGTTTTTATTGTTAAGAAAAATTTTCTGTATTGTCTGTATTGCTGTGTGCTACTGCTGCTGTGTGATACTGCTGCTGTGTGATACGGCTGCTGTGAGGAACAGCTGTTGTGAGGTACTTAAGAAGATAAGTGTTACAAAAAATGCGATTCTAAAAGCTTAGAGATCTCCAGTGAATACTAGAAAGGACTGCCCTTCTAGCATCCAGCCTGTTACTGGGTTTTCGTAACAATTAGTCAGTATCCTTGTCCAGTTATCCATTAGAATTCAGTATAATTCAATAGTGCTTCAGGATTACAACTGGTAGGCTACTAACTAGAGAAATTAAAATTTAATAAATTTATTAAGTCTATAAGTTGTCTAGAGGTATATTATCAAAGTAAATTAAATCACAGCAATCAAAATAAAATCAATCTCTCGAGTTCAATATTATTGTGCTGAAAGCACATATCACATTTATAATTCTTAAGTACCGTCTGGTACATTAACATTTAATAAGATATTACAAATATGTACAAGTGTGTACTCACCTAATTGTGGTTGCAGGGGTCGAGACTCAGCTCCTGGCCCCGCCTCTTCACTGATCGCTACTGGATCCTCTCTCTCTCTGCTTCCTGAGCTTTGTCATACCTCTTCTTAAAACTATGTATGGTTCCTGCCTCCACTACTTCACTTGCTAGGCTATTCCACTTGCTGACAACTCTATGACTGAAGAAATACTTCCTAACGTCCCTGTGACTCGTCTGAGTCTTCAGCTTCCAGTTGTGACCCCTTGTCCCTGTGTCCCCTCTCTGGAACATCCTATCTCTGTCCACCTTGTCTATTCCCCGCAGTATCTTGTATGTCGTTATCATGTCTCCCCTGACCCTTCTGTCCTCCAGTGTCGTCAGTCCGATTTCCCTTAACCTTTCCTCGTACGACATTCCCTTGAGCTCTGGGACTAGCCTTGTTGCAAACCTTTGTACTTTCTCTAACTTCTTGACGTGCTTGACCAGGTGTGGGTTCCAGACTGGTGCTGCATACTCCAGTATGGGCCTAACATACACAGTGTACAGTGTCTTGAACGATTCCTTATTAAGGTATCGGAACGCTATTCTCAGGTTTGCCAGGCGCCCGTATGCTGCAGCGTGCAGTGTGTATGCGTGTAAGTGCTCTTAAGTAGTTAGCTATGTCTCAAGATTCGAATAAGACTTAAACAAGTGACTAACAAAGTCCTCAAATAAACTAACTTCTTGACCGACTGGCAACCCGAACAGTCTGCTTGAACAACAAAGAATGCTAAGCCCAATAGCAATGCAATATCAAGCGACTGCGACACAGAATAAGGAACTGGGGAATAATATAACGACACTAAGTAGGGACCATCAGCAGATCCTCCACAAAAGTTACAAAACTCCCATACTACTGAATCTATGTTCAGCATAGGAAAAACGCGACTGTGACAATACACAGAAACCAGTACAAAATTAGGTCAGAAGCTATAGCTAAGGACCTGAGATGTTCAGAGTGTCTAAGTGACACACAACCTCAGTACAACGTCGAAAATCACAAAGTCTATACAATGTTCTGTGAACAAAGTTCTACAGAACTAACAAGAATAATGAGACAGACAATCTATCCAACCACCAAGCGAGTCTCCAGCAGACTGACTACTTTATGAGAGGTGAGGACACCCCCCCCCTCGATCACGTGATAGCCCCGTGGACAGCACAGTTCAGAAGCCGGCAGTATAACGGGCGACAAGCGATAATTGCAGTAGTTTGACAATCAAGACTTGAACTGAGCAAATATTATGTACATCCTAACAACATAAGCTAAGTCAAATAACAATATAAGGCAATACATTTGCGATTTAGCTATTATTGATGCATACTATGTATATCTTCTGTTATTGTGTGTAGCAGTGTGTTTGTGTGTATGTCTAGTGTTACTGTGTATTATCGTTGTTTATATCTTTCTGGTGTTAACGTTAACAATACTAGCATTACTGCCTCCGTTTACACCCTGCCATATACCTTTTTAAATCTATAAATGCAAGAGACTGATACGTTTCTTTACACAAGTTTCACTACAAATTCCTGAATAGAAGAAGTAACTTTAATTGACGTTATCAAGGAGAGATAATCGTTCAGTGCAGAAAGAGACGTCATTTACATTCCTCTCTCTCCAGGTTCTGGATTAATTGTGAATTATTCTAGCCATGGTATTACGAATTTTGTTGATTACTTGTTTATTGTAAACACACACACATACACACACACACACACACACACACACACACACACACACACACACACACACACACACACACACACACACACACACACACACTGCTGCAGCATATGGGCGCCTGGCAAACCTGAGAACAGCATTCCGATACCTTAGTAAGGAATCATTCAAGACACTGTACACCGTATATGTCAGGCCCATACTGGAGTATGCAGCACCTGTTTGGAACCCGCACTTGATAAAGCACGTCAAGAAACTAGAGAAAGTACAAAGGTTTGCGACAAGGTTAGTTCCAGAGCTAAGGGGAATGTCCTATGAAGAAAGATTAAGGGAAATCGGCCTGACGACACTGGAGGACAGGAGGGTCAGGGGAGACATGATAACGACATATAAAATACTGCGTGGAATAGACAAGGTGGACAAAGACAGGATGTTCCAGGGAGGGGACACAGAAACAAGAGGCCACAATTGGAAGTTGAAGACACAAATGAGTCAGAGAGATAGTAGGAAGTATTTCTTCAGTCATAGAGTTGTAAGGTAGTGGAATAGCCTAGAAAATGACGTAGTGGAGGCAGGAACCATACACAGTTTTAAGACGAGGTTTGATAAAGCTCATGGAGCGGGGAGAGAGAGGGCCTAGTAGCAACCGGTGAAGAGGCGGGGCCAGGAGCTAGGACTCGACCCCTGCAACCACAAATAGGTGAGTACAAATAGGTGAGTACACACACACACACACACACACACACACACACACACACATGCATATACAACAGGCCTAGTGTCTAATCGACATGTGCCTAGGACAAAATGGTAACTAACCAGAGATGGGACACAGCAACAAGGGGACACAGTTGGAAGTTGAAGACACAGATGAATCACAGGGATGTTAGGAAGTATTTCTTTAGCTCATCTGTCAATGAGAATTCAATCCCCCTTAAGACAGGAGTGAAAGAAACTATTACCTCGCATGTTGATAGACACTTTACTGCCCAGTGATCATCAAGTTTGCACTCATAGCTCGGTTCTGAAGTCTACAGGCAGCACTGTTGTAGCATGCAAAATTCAACATTTATTGAGCTAGCTGCACTAAAACTCTCCACCAACATAAAAATCACAGGAGGGTAATCGTCTGTGATTCCAAGTCTGTTCCTTGAGCGCTTAGAGTCCTACTCTTAGAGCAGACAGAAGGAAGTTCGTAGCAGACATCTTAAAAGACCAAAATAGTGCTCACGTCAAGACTTTATCTCATTTGTCTAGATACCTTCCCACAGGGAATCTCTAGCATGACTGATAAAGACACTATCTCTGCTTGTGACAGGTCAGAGGTGGAGTTACAACTTGGCATCCCTCTCTCTCTCTCTCTCTCTCTCTCTCTCTCTCTCTCTCTCTCTCTCTCTCTCTCTCTCTCTCTCTCTCTCTCTCTCTCTCTCTCTCTCTCTCTCTTCACTGTTACAACCATCCTGTTGAAGGAAATCAGCTCTGATTAGGCAAAAAAACAGATTCTCAGAGACCTGAAAGCTCCATGATCTGTTCCGATCAGAAATTTAGGTGAATGGGCAACATAAAATGTTCAGCCGGTGGCCTGGTGGCTAAAGCTCCCGCTTCACACACGGAGGGCCCGGATTCGATTCCCGGCGGGTGGAAACATTTCGACGCGTTTCCTTACACCTGTTGTCCTGTTCATGTAGCAGCAAATAGGTACCTGGGTGTTAGTCGACTGGTGTGGGTCGCATCCTGGGGAACAAGATTGAGGACCACAATGGAAATAAGTTAGACAGTCCTCGATGACGCACTGACTTTCTTGGGTTATCCTGGATGGCTAACCCTCCGGGGTTAAAAAGCCGAACAAAATCTTATCTTTTCACTAGGTTGTGTGATACTGTGATTCCTACATTCAGGCTGGAATATCATCGCTTGTAGCAGACGAATGCAATTACTGTACTATAGGTGAACCTCTCAACCATGCTTATTCCAGAAAAAAAGAGGCACAAGACCTCCATTATTATGTAGTTGAGTGTCAGTGACTTCTTACATCCTCGGCTTTCTAAGAACGCCGGTTTGTAACGTCCATTGTTAGAAAAGTGACCACGGGAAGTGAGCTCACCTTTTAAAGCTTATCAGTGAAAAAATCCAAACAATCAATCCCCTTGCATTATTATATTCATGGGAAAGCGCTAAACAAGAAGGGATCAAACAATGCCTAGAGAATAAAAATATAACCAAATTTCATCCGAGGGAGGAAAAGGTAGCTCCAATCCTTCGAATCCTTTGAACTGCCAATCCCAGTAAAAGAAAAAAAACAAACTCCATCCTGCCCCTCCCTCTAGAGAGCCTCAGAGCAAAGCTAATCTTATGCAAATGAACTCAGCAGGAGTGTCCACTGCAAATTTATATGCCACTTAGCAGTTTATTAAATCAATCCGAATATGCATCACCTATCAGAGAATTACTTACCATATTAATTAGAAGGAGTTCATTAGGGTGGAGATGATTTGAGAAGACAGGCCAGGAAGGAACACCATAGATTGTGTATGCAAATTAGTCTCAAGCATTTTATAGTTTTTACTATGTAAATGTTACATTGATTATTCTTGTTTTATTAGCAGTTAATTATTAATAACTGCATTAATTAGGACTTTTCATAATTTAATTTAGCATAATTAGTATGCATACGCGGTTCTCTAGTGGTATGAATGCTAACTATTCTATTATGAATTTTTCTCAGGGATGCTTTGAGAGAGAGAGAGAGAGAGAGAGAGAGAGAGAGGGAGAGAGAGAGGCCTTACTGTTATGTGCAAGGCCAATATTGCCAAAGTACCACACTTCGAGCCACTTCGAGGACAGCGTGAAGCAAGCTTCTATACCACAAGACGGGCAGTAAGCAGCAACTTCACTCTGGCTGTACCCTTCTCCAGAACATCACTCCATCTGAAATCATTTATTCCCAGGATGACTCGAGTCTGGAACACATTCGTATAACGTTATGATGTCAACGAGATAAAGTCAGTTGATCAAATGAAAATGCTGACCCACAGATGGCTCCAACTTCATCCTGTTCCCTGCTTATATGTTTCGTAACAATAAAAATGCTTTCAAATGAGATGATGTAGGTAACAACTCTTAGCTTGTCAATAAAGTTAGGAATTCTTAACCTGTAAATAGCTTGTTAATAAAGCTAGGGATCCTTAACCCAACCTTGTCAAACCCTGTATAAAAAAAGAAAAGAGAGAGAGAGAGAGAGAGAGAGAGAGAGAGAGAGCTGATATAGATAACAGCTCTTAGTTTGTAAATAAAGGTAGGAACCTTAACCTGAGTAAAAGAGTGAGAGAGAAAAAGAGAGAGAGAGAGAAAGCAAGAAAGAGAAAGAGGAGGAAGAGGAGGGCAAAAATTATCACGTCACATCGCCCTTTCATCCCTCGTCCATATTCTAATTCCAGAGAGACTCCGCCGTGGTGCCATTTTTCCTGAACCCGAGCTTAGCAAGCCAAGTAAATATTACATATTACTAGATAAAAACAATATTGCAGGTAATATTAAGCGACGTTTAGAGGTCTGGTCGCTTTAGATACTCAAAGATACCGTCACATAATCTGGCAACCTTAAAGATTTTTTCTCGTTTTCTTTACACTGTTTGCGGAACTTGGCAAAGATGAGAAGGTATTTGTGGATCTTAATGGGTGTAATTTCGAACGATTTTCCCGTCAGAGAGGCTGGCAGGTGTGGTTAGTAGAGGATGAGGAAGGTCACACCATTTCTCAGGTGTGGTTAGTGAGGAAAGAGGTAACACCGTCTCTTTAGTGGAGTTAATGGGAAAGAAGGAAGGTATCACCACCTCTTAGATTTGGCTAGTGAGGGAGAAAGTTACACTAGCTGGGAGGTGTGGTTAGTGAGAGCTGGTATCAGCTCTAGAATTGCCCTGGGGATCCTCACCCTCAGAGAAAAGTATATATGAGCAGGTATATACAGAGAAAGATCTCAGCCAGCAGGATTTGAAGCCACGTCAGGGGTTCTAGCAAGGTTCTTCAAGTGACGCTCTAGACCACTCGTCCACAGATGCCCCAAAAGCTGGGCAGCCTTGTTTAGAAGCCGAACATACAGGAGGACAATGAAATAGCTTGAAACCATGTTTGAAGCCCACTGGTGTGCCCCGGCTTCGGAAGAAACATGGCCTATAAACAAGGCTGCCCATCTTTAGAGGTATCTGCGGCCGAGTGGTCTACAGCATCATTTGGGGAACCTTTCCAGCCTTCCTGACGTGGCATCAAATCCTACTGACATGTTTATTGTGATCTCATTACATGTCTGCATCTGCCAGAGGGTTTTAGCCCTTATATACCCTCCTGTTGCCCCTAATGACTCTGCCCCTGGGTGGCAGTACGTGAAAGAGACAGTAGGATAAACAGAAAAAGAGTATCAAAACCACCAAGGTAAATATGAATGAATAAGAGAATTTTTATCGTAAATATGCTGAAATAACGAGCTTGAGGCAACAACACACGACAACATAAAACCTATTAACGAAATGAAATGATGCAGGTTTTTTTTCCCAGTATAGGAAGTTAGGATTAAGGGTCCCAAGGTCAAGATAATGTTCAAATAACCAGTGTATTGTAACAAAATTATTCACAATAAACCATTGAACAAATATTAATTACAAGGATTCACGGAGAGCCCAAGACAGAGCACAAGGAGCAGGAATGAACACACCAGAATCTGGTGAGGGACAAAAAGGAAAACTTTAAGAAACATCATCATGAAAAACGTAAAAAATGGAAAAAAGAGGGAACGGAGAGCACGGGGAATGACACGGAAATGTAAGAGGAACTTATTCAAAACAGTTCTGAAGGTAATGTATGCAAAATCTGTCAGGACATAGCACTATTTTCTTACCGTTTTCTCAAGTGATGTCTTCTCCCGCACTGTATTCTCACGCACTGTATTCTCACGCACTGTATTCTCCCGCACTGTATTCTCACGCACTGTATTCTCACGCACTGTATTCTCACGCACTGTATTCTCACGCACTGTATTCTCACGCACTGTATTCTCACGCACTGTATTCTCCCGCACTGTATTCTCACGCACTGTATTCTCACGCGCTGTATTCTCCCGCACTGTATTCTCCCGCACTGTATTCTCCCGCACTGTATTCTCACGCACTGTATTCTCCCGCACTGTATTCTCCCGCACTGTATTCTCCCGCACTGTATTCTCACGCACTGTATTCTCCCGCACTGTATTCTCACGCACTGTATTCTCCCGCACTGTATTCTCACGCACTGTATTCTCACGCGCTGTATTCTCCCGCACTGTATTCTCACGCACTGTATTCTCCCGCACTGTATTCTCCCGCACTGTATTCTCACGCACTGTATTCTCCCGCACTGTATTCTCACGCACTGTATTCTCCCGCACTGTATTCTCACGCACTGTATTCTCCCGCACTGTATTCTTCCACACTGTATTCTTCCACACTGTATTCTTCCACACTGTATTTCCTCGCACTGTATTCCCCGCACTGTATTCTCCCACACTGTATTCTCCCGCACTGTATTCCCCCATAATGTATTCTCCCGCACTGTATTCCCCCATAATGTATTCTCCCGTACTGTCTTCCCTCGCACTGTGTTCTCCCTTAATGTATTCCCCGCACTGTATTCTCCCACTGTATTCTCCCGCAATGTGTTTTCTTGCACTGCATTCACCCGTAATGTATTCTCCTGTACCGCGTTCCCCTGGTTTTAATTTTCCCGCACTATTTTCTCCCATACTGTATTCTCCCGTTCAGTTTTCTCTCTTGCGATATCCTCTGTTGCTGTATTCTGTATTTTATTTGTCATTGTAGTTCTCCTGTGCTGTATTCCCCAATGCTTTATTCTCCCGTTCTGCATCGACCTGTCCCTCATGCAATATTCTTTCATGCTATCTTATCCCATGCTGTCTCTCGTCCCGTGTTCTCCACTGTTGTATTCTCTTTTGATGTCTTCTCCGGAGCTGCATTCACCCATGCATTTTCTCTGCTGCACTCTGCGTTGCTGCATTGTCCGGTGTTTAATTGTATGTATTTTCTCGTGTTGTATTCTCCCGTTCTGTATTTTCCTGTGATATATTCTGTTGGGCTATATTCTTTGCGGTACTCTATTATTCCATGATGTATTCTCCCCTGAAATATTTTCCTACGAGGTATTCTCCCTCGCTGTATTATCAAGTTGCTGTATTGTTTTGAAATGCATTATCCAATGTTTGTATTCTCGCGTCTGTATCCCCCAGTCATGTTTGTATATCTACAGAGTCGGAACTGTAAGTCCAGAACCAAGTAGTACGAGGATTATCATTTGAATTTATTGATAGAGCAAGAGCGAGAGAGAGAGTGTTTCTGCTGTGTGTGTGTGTGTGTGTGTGTGTGTGTGTGTGTGTGTGTGTGCGTGTGTGTGTGTGTGTGTGTGTGTGTGTGTGTGTGTGTGTGTGTGTGTGTGTGTGTGTGTGTGTGTGTGTGAGAGAGACACTGGGTGACCATCGGTGCCTCAGTCATGCCTGTCCCTCCGGACAGGCATGAAACATCCTAATTACCACCAACTACCTCGCTATTGACTACTTCCGTCGCCTGTTTCCGGTCATTACGCGCGACAACCCCTTTCAGGCAGCCGCTCCATCTGTGTAACAACGTGATTTGGTCGTTAGCGGGCGGCGATTTCGTGCGCGCATCCAAGGAAAGATATCCCAGGAACGTTGATTTTGTCGTCAAATTGCTTTACTGATTCCGCAATATCCTCCTTTCTGCTGCCGGCACTACGGGAAGTGGTGGTTTTACTATCAGCTTATTGTCTGGTTATGTCTTCCTGTTTGTTCAGACTTCACAGACAGACACACTGTCTGACATTTTCTAGCACTTTTTTTGCTTGTCCTTCGCTAGCAGACACACAGACAAATAGTCTGACACTTCCTGTTTGTCCTCCATGGTAGACATAAATAGATTTTTTTGCATTTCCCTGAGAAAGACTTGATAAATGAACTGTATTTTTAATTCTATTTTTCTTGGGAGTATTGCTATTCAACACAAAGACGGTAGTCTATTTATATTGCACGTAAAATCATTTATATCCTATTTTACAGGCAGATTTGGAAGCTATGCTGCTGTGATAGTTTAATTCTGTAAAAAAAAAATGATTAAGTGGATTGGCACTTTCAAATTAATTTTCCGCCGTCGTCGATTTTTTTGGCACTTTTTTTAAATGTTTGAAGCTCAGCCATTGAGGTTTTTGGAGTTTTATTTAGAACCTTTCCAGGGCCATGGGAATGACTTCAACAACTTGGGACATAGAGTACGTAAGCTTGTCAATTAGTTCAAGAATCAAGCAGTCGGTGTCGTACACAATTTGAATGTGACTCGATGAGACAGACTTAAATTATGAGCGAAATAAGATCGAAAAGTTTGAAAAAAAGGAAAAAAGAAATGGTAACCTTTTAAAGGCGCCCCGTTAGGAATACTTTAATAATAATAATAACAATAATAATAATAATAATAATAGTAAAACAATAATCTTCTCCAATTACCTTCTCTTTACCCTTTTGTATTCTCCCTCTCCTCAACCCTTTACCACCCTCTCCCCTTTGTCGACAGGGTATCAACAAAGGTCAGCTCAGTTAAAGAGACACTTAATCGAACCTCTGTTAAATGCTGTCACACACGCACAGTGACCATGAAATTGCAGAGAGAGAGAGAGAGAGAGTCATACAAAGTCCGACAGAGTGTTAGTTTACGTATATATGAATGAGTTGGAGTGTTTGTGTGTGTGTGTATTTGTGGTTGCAGGTGTCGAGTTGTAACTTCTGGCCCGGAGTCGTAGCTCTTTGTGTATGCTTTTGTGTGTTCTAACCTATATGCAGCTGCAGGGATCGATTCACAACTCCTGGCCCCACCTCTTCTCTGCTCGCTATTAGGTTCACTCTCTCTTGGCTTCGAGAGCCTTATCATACCTCTTATTAAAACTATGTATGGGTTCTCCTTCTAACACCTCATTCTCCAAGTAATTCCACTTCCTGACTACTCTAAAGCCGAAAAAATACTTCCTAACCTCCCTGTGACTCATCTGAGTTTTCAACTTCCATCTGTGCCCTCGTGTTTCTGTACCCTGTCTCTCAAACAATCCGTCCCTGATTACCCTATCAATTACTCTCAGTATTTTGAAAGCTGTTATCATATCACCCCTAGTTCGTCTGTCCTACAGTGACAACAGATTGAGTTTCCTTAACCTCTCATCATTGAACATACCCCTTTAAATCCATAACTAGTCCTGTTGCAAACCTCTGCACTCTCTTCAGTTTCTTGAGATGCTTGACCGCGTATGGGTTCCATACTGGTGCTACGTACTCCAGTATGGGCTGACGTACGCGGCATACCGTGTCGTGAAAGACTTTTTATTGAGAAGTCAAACGCTATTCTTAGTTTTGCCAGAAGCGCATTTGCTGCAGTAGTTATTTGGTTGATATACGTCTCAGGCTACATACTCGGTACAATACCTACCCCAAGGTCCTTATACTTGAGTGAGGTTTGCAGCCTTTGTTTCCCCGTGCCTGAACTCTATCTGGGGGTCTTCTTTGACCTTCCCTAAACTTCATAACTTTGCACTTGGTGGGGTTAAACTCCAGTTGCTACGCTTAGTGAGGTTAAACTCCAGTTACCACACTTAGTGAGGTTAAACTCCAGTTGCCACACTTAGTGAGGTTAAACTCTAGTTGCCACACTTGGTGGGGTTAAACTCCAGTTGCCACACTTGGTGGGGTTAAACTCCAGTTGCTACTTATCAGGCCAGACCTGCAGCCTGTCCAGATTCATTTGAAGCCTCTCGAGGTCAACGTGTTCTTGTATTCTCCTTAATACTTTCTCATTATCTGCGAACATGGATACCTCTGACTCTCTCCCGTCTGTCCTCATTCACGGATACAAGTAATAGCATCGGTCCTAGTACTGATTCTTCTGGAACCCCACTTGCCACATGCACCCATTCCGAAATCTCTTCAAGGACAATCGCTCGTTGTTTCCTTCCTGTTAGGTATGCCTTGACCCACTGAAGTGTTTTCCCTGTTATTCTTGCTTTCTCTTGAAGCAGGAGTGCGCGCGAGCGTGTGTGTGTGTGTGTGTGTGTGTGTGTGTGTGTGGAGGGGGAGGAAGGACTCATCAAATTCGCGACCGTTTAAGCAAAATGTTCATTAAAGGACCTGCAAAAAAGGGGCCCGTCCCCTATCTCCAATGTCTTTAAATGACTGCTGTACCTAATAGAGGACAGGGGGAAGGGGGTAATATTGTAGAGGGGTGGGCGGTCCCCTTAAAAAGAGCCCTTTATCGTAATTGGGAAGGAAACCCCTAAAACGGCTGAAAAGTTATATATACTTTACCCTAACTATTTCCAGCATACTTTAAGCAGTCACTACAAACACTTCAGTGTACTCTAAAGACCTATTATTTCCCTTTTGGGTATTATATGGTCGATTAATTAGGTCAGTCTTCATCAAAATTCGTTTTAGCGGGGTCGACTTTAACGAGAAGCTCTGCAGTATTGCCAATTAGGCTTCAGCCAGTTGGGTCAGACATGGCAAAACTTTGCCTTATAGTCTCTGTGTAATTCTTAATTTTACTCTTTTGGGTGTTGACATATAATTTAGCTAAGAGTATATATATATATATATATATATATATATATATATATATATATATATATATATATATATATATATATATATATATATATATAAATAATTATTTAACACACTGGCATTCTCCTACCGAGGAAGGGTGACCCAGAAAATGAAGAATCACTTTCGCCATCACTCACACCATCACTGTCTTGCCAGAGGCGCTCCGATACTCCATTTCAAAACTGCAAGTATCTCCACCCCTCCTATAGAGTCCCACCTCCTGGGCTCATGTCCGGCTAACCGGTCTCCCCGAATCCCTTTATAAATGTTACGCTGCGCACACTCCAACAGCACGTCACGTCATAAAAACCACTTGCCTTCATTCTCTCCTAACACTCTCACACGCTTGCTGGATATCCAAGCCCCTCGCTTACAAAACCTCCTTTACTCCCTCCAACCTTTCCTAGGACGACCCCTACTCCGCCTTCCCCTAACTACAGATTTATAAGCCCTCCAAATCAACGTATTTTTGCACCATCTTCTCTCTATCTATCTATCTATCTATCTGTCTATTTGTCTCTATTGAAGAGGATCCCAGAAGGGCGTCGAATTATACAGATGAAACAACCTACTGTATTTCTTGGGTGAAAGGAAGGAGAAGAAGAATCGTCCCAGGAAAGGCTGAAAAGAAAGGGTGAAGGAGCTTCGAAGTGATGGAGGCATGAACATCCCAAAGGCGTATGTGAGCTTATAGAAGTTGTAGTAGTAGTACTAATAGTAATAGTGAAGTGATAGTATTAGCAGTAATAGTAATGAGTGATGATAGTAGTAGTAGTGGTAATAGTAGTAGTAGTAGTAGCAATAACAGTAGCAGTAGTAGTAGTAGTAGTAGTAGTAGTAGTAGTAGTAGTAGTAGTAGTTGTTGTTGTTGTTGTTGTTATTGTTGTTGTAGCATTAGCAGTAGTAAATCAGTGTAAAATCAAAACTCTTCCTCCTCCTTTCCTATATAAAATCTCACTGCTTCCAGCGTATCTGGCAGCGTAATGTAGGGAGAGAGCCTTTCGCTTATTTCCCTAGTATCATCTGTTTACACAGTTGTAGGGATACATACACAGTGCCCAATTTTTTATGCGAATAATCTCGACGTATACCGTGAGGTCTATTGTTACCCGACTTTCACAGGTATTCTCTTTCTATCAGTCTGTCTCAGTTTTCTCTCTTCCATTCCCTTCCCTGATTCCCTTGCAACAGGCTGAGTTGCAAGGGGTGCATCACGTGCAGTTAGAGACGGTCCCCTCCCTGCATTGTTTAGCGGCGAAGGGGAACCACGAGAGAACAACGATGCAATTCGCTAATTATGGAACTTTTTCGGGGCTGAGGGACAGACAGGGGTTAAAGGAGACTGGGGGACGGGAGGGGCATAAAATGATATTTTTTATGGTCTCTTCTTTGGCTTAATACCCGGGTATGAACGATAGGTCATTAGTCTCCGCTGGTGAACGTTTGAGCTCATTGTGGGGAGCAATGACTCGCTTTTGTACTGTTGTGTTGCCTCCGTTAAATTCTGCTTGAGGGAAAACGTCCTCTGTTACCTCATGCTTGAGGTTGTACTTTCTCCGTTAGAGGATCTTTATGTGGGAGCACCAAACTCGTAGGGGTCATAGAGCACCACGGAACGGCAAGAAATCAGGTCTGATCTTTGAAAAAAATAGAGGGCAGCCTCAGTTCACTGGATCTTGAGGTCTTCACCCCTTCCGTTCGGCGCTTAATATATAGCTTCCTCCAGTTACTGGTACACGAATGCAGTTGTGATTCTTGTCTTAGTGGTGCAGGACGCTTCTATGGCACTCGGAGACTATGGCGCGAACCTTCGGTTGCTAACTCAACATTCCACAAGGCGGTGCATTAATTCCTTCATAGTTAAATATATTATTGTCGTACTTAAATCTGTACCAGATATCCCCATCACTGTTACAATTAGTTATGCTTAAGATATTCTTGTACATACTGGAACTTTCTCGGGAAATGCAGATGACTAAACATCAGAGAAGCTGCAATATTAAAATAAACAACAGCCACAACAACAGCCACAACAACAGCCACAACAACAGCCACAACAACAGCCACAACAACAGCCACAACAACAGCCACAACAACAGCCACAACAACAGCCACAACAACAGCCACAACAACAGCCACAACAACAGCCACAACAACAGCCACAACAACAGCCACAACAACAGCCACAACAACAGCCACAACAACAGCAACAACAACAGCCACAACAACAGCCACAACAACAGCCACAACAACAGCCACAACAACAGCACCAACAACAGCCACAACAACAGCCACAACAACAGCCACAACAACAGCCACAACAACAGCCACAACAACAGCCACAACAACAGCCACAACAACAGCCACAACAACAGCCACAACAACAGCCACAACAACAGCCACAACAACAGCCACAACAACAGCCACAACAACAGCCACAACAACAGCCACAACAACAGCCACAACAACAGCCACAACAACAGCCACAACAACAGCCACAACAACAGCCACAACAACAGCCACAACAACAGCCACAACAACAGCCACAACAACAGCCACAACAACAGCCACAACAACAGCCACAACAACAGCCACAACAACAGCCACAACAACAGCCACAACAACAACACAACAACAGCCACAACAACACAACAACAGCCACAACAACAGCCACAACAACAGCCACAACAACAGTCACAACAACAGCCACAACAACAGCCACAACAACAGCCACAACAACAGCCACAACAACAGCCACAACAACAGCCACAACAACAGCCACAACAACAGCCACAACAGCCACAACAACAGCCACAACAACAGCCACAACAACAGCCACAACAACAGCCACAACAACAGCCACAACAACAGCCACAACAACAGCCACAACAACAGCCACAACAACAGCCACAACAACAGCCACAACAACAGCCACAACAACAGCCACAACAACAGCCACAACAACAGCCACAACAACAGCCACAACAACAGCCACAACAACAGCCACAACAACAGCCACAACAACAGCCACAACAACAGCCACAACAACAACAACACAGCAACAACAACAGCCACAATAACAGTCACAACAACAGCCACAACAACAGCCACAACAACAGCCACAACAACAGCCACAACAACAGCCACAACAACAGCCACAACAACAGCCACAACAACAGCCACAACAACAGCCACAACAACAGCCACAACAACAGCCACAACAACAGCCACAACAACAGCCACAACAACAGCCACAACAACAGCCACAACAACAGCCACAACAACAGCCACAACAACAGCCACAACAACAGCCACAACAACAGCCACAACAACAGCCACAACAACAGCCACAACAACAGCCACAACAACAGCCACAACAACAGCCACAACAACAGCCACAACAACAGCCACAACAACAGCCACAACAACAGCCACAACAACAGCCACAACAACCACAACAACAGCCACAACAACAGCCACAACAAGTCAACAACAGCCACAACAACAGCCACAACAACAGCCACAACAACAGTCACAACAACAGCCACAACAACAGTCACAACAACAGCCACAACCACAACAACACCAACAACAACAGCCACAACAACAGCCACAACAACAGTCACAACAACAGCCACAACAACAGCCACAACAACACAACAACAGCCACAACAACAGCCACAACAACAGCCACAACAACAGCCACAACAACAGCCACAACAACAGCCACAACAACAGCCACAACAACAGCCACAACAGCCACAACAACACAACAGCCACAACAACAGCCACAACAACAGCCACAACAACAGCCACAACAGCCACAACAACACAACAACAGCCACAACAACAGCGACAACAACAGCCACAACAACAGTCACAACAACAGCCACAATAACAGCCACAACAACAGCCACAACAACAGCCACAACAACAGCCACAACAACACAACAGCCACAACAACAGCCACAACAACAGCCACAACAACAGCCACAACAACAGCCACAACAACAGCCACAACAACAGCCACAACAACAGCCACAACAACAGCCACAACAACAGCCACAACAACAGCCACAACAACAGCCACAACAACAGCCACAACAGCCACAACAACAGCCACAACAACAGTCACAACAGCCACAATAACAGCCACAACAACAGCCACAACAACAGCCACAACAACAGCCACAACAACAGCCACAACAACAGCCACAACAACAGCCACAACAACAGTCACAACAACAGTCACAACAACAGCCACAACAACAGCCACAACAACAGCCACAACAACAGCCACAACAACAGTCACAACAACAGCCACAACAACAGTCACAACAACAGCCACAACAACAGTCACAACACAACAACAGCCACAACAACAACAACACCCACAACAACAGCCACAACAACAGCCACAACAACAGCCACAACAACAGCCACAACAACAGCCACAACAACAGCCACAACAACAGCCACAACAACAGCCACAACAACAGCCACAACAACAGCCACAACAACAGCCACAACAACAGCCACAACAACAGCCACAACAACAGCCACAACAACAACAACACAGCAACAACAACAACAGAAGTAAACATTTAAATAAATATAAAAAAAACATTTTGCATGCATATTTTTTGTTGTAATCTGAAGATAATCGTAATCCTTTTTCAGCGGCGCTGGGCGCCTACTCTCAGTCCTGGGCCGCTCGGTGTTCCATTACCCTCATCTGTGGTGGAAACTTGTCCATGTCCGATGGAAGTTCCACAGATGTGGGGACGGACCCCGTTTGTGTGTGTGTGTGAGGGGGGGAGGGTGGTACTCATTTTTATCATCGGGAGGAGTGTTGAGTCTTAGCTCCCAACCCCTCCTCTTAAATTGCAATTCATTCAACTCTGGGACTGTTCTTGTTGCAAACCTGTGGACCTTTTCTGGTTTTTGTACACACTTGATCGGGTGACAGGTATATGCTGGTGCTGCATACATCATGAGAGGCCCATCATATGTAGTATAGTCATTAAATATTCTTTAGTGAAGTTTTTAAAGTTACTTCTGAGATTTGCAATCCTCATATATGCTGCGGATGTTAAACGATTTGTGTTCACTTTGGGTGATATGTTTAGTGTGATGCTAAATTCAGGATCCTTCTCCTTCAGCGATATTTGCAGATTTCTCGCCTCTCAAGCTGGTCTCCATGACAGGTCGTCTCTTCCTGTGTGTGTGTGTGTGTGTGTGTGTGTGTGTGTGTGTGTGTGTGTGTGTGTGTGTGTGTATGTTTGTGCGCTCGTGCGCATTTCTGGACTTGTGCATGTTTTGCAATCAACAATGAGTAACTAACAAAATAACAATAGTTATTACATTTTTCGTGGAGGTGGATAATTAGATCAAGAGTCGAGCAGTCATTTACACACAATACAACGTTCAAACATACGCTTATTCTGCTACAAAACTGGAAAAATATATTTTATTATAGAAACATATTCTGACATAAATAAGATTAAAGCTTTAATCGAGTAACGATATCTGGGTGTCTTTGTCTACTTTCATGGCTGTCATGGTGGGTCTAATTACAGGACGCAGATTTCTATGTGTCACCTCCTGTAATCTCTTCACCAGGAAAGTCTCGACCGTAGTTAGAATAGACATAATTCCAAGCCAGCAAGGTCGCCTGGTACCTCTGAGAAGTGGGGAAAGAAAGACATCCAGTAGACAGACGAATGACTTCCCGGACACAAAAGCCTGTAGAAGGAATGAGGTAGGAAGCTGGAGATGAGGATACTGGAGACACACACACACACACACACACACAAGGCTAGTTCCGGAACTCAGGGGAATGTCCTACGATGAAAGGTTGAGGGAAATTGGACTGACGACACTGGAGGACTGGAGGGTCAGGGGAGACGTGATAACGACATACAAAATACCGCGTGGAATACATAAGCTGGACAGAGACAGGATGTTCCAGAGAGGGGACATAGAAACAAGGGGTCACAGTTGGAAGCTGAAGACTCAGATGAGTCACAGGGATGTTAGGTAGCATTTCTTTAGTCAGAGTCGTGATGTAGTGGAGGCAGGCGCCATACATAGCTTGAAGACGAGGTATGACATAGCTCAGGAAGCAGAGAGAGAGAGGACCTAGTAGCGATCAGTGAAGAGGCTGGGCCAGGAGCTGAGTATCGACCCCTGCAACCACAATTAGGTGAGTATAATTAGGTGAGTATACACACACACACACACAACAGGCCAAGTGTCTTAGTGACAAGTTCTTTGGACAAATGATAACTAACACGCACAAACGCACTACAGAATTGTACAGCAAATGTAGATAGTACACAGTATCCCAAAGTTTAAATACAAAAAATGTCAAGGTTTAGACTATGGCTGCATCCTTGATAAGTGATGTAACAAAACTGGAAAGAGTCTTCGATTCAACATAAAAACTGGTAAAAATTTGAATTTCTGTGTACAAAATCTGGTATTTTTAATCTCTAAAATTATTATAGGAGAAATTCTTGGATAAAGAAATGGATGGAGAGATAACATTTACCAAGACTATCAGAAACCCTTTGCTAATCCTATAAGAGATCACTGGGTTAAATGCAGTAATACTAGAAATATAAAAAATTCGCTTATGCAGAGTATCACTAGAGATGCAAAGATCACGATGTTATGCAACTTAGTAAAATTAGAAAAGTAAATATCACGATTTTATATATACTAATATCAAGGATACAAAAATAACGCAGTTATGTATAGCAGTATCAGATATGTAAATGTTACGCTTATACATAATAACACCGGTGTTATGAAGAACACAACTTTAACACAATAACACCAGATATTGATACAAATATAAAGAAGTTACACATAGAAAAATACAAAGATCACACTTTTATATGAATGAAAATGCAGAAAAACTCAAATAAGAATATAAAAAACTATGAAATTTAAATAGACGAATAGGAAAAACTATAGGTGGCCTCCCCATGGTGGTCTAGGTAGAGGAGTTGCTCTCCTCTAGCTGGACTATGTTTCCAGCCTTCCCGGGTGGTTGTATTTACTGGGCACAGATTTCTGTGTGTCCTCCCCAGTAATTACATCTGCTCGTATATACTGATATTTCAACACTTGTGTTCTAATATCATAGGTGGGCTGGGCTCCATGGGGTTGCTGTATTTGAAGAGTTAAGTTCCTCTCTGAGGAAATGCTGTGTTTGGGGTTCACAGCTCTCAACGTCCCCCTCAAATGAAACTTAAGCGCATTTTTTTCTTTTATTATAAGATAATATTTTGCTAACTGAGTGGGAATATAGAACACATTTTCACACATTGTCAAGGAGTACAAAGACTGACTCATCAAAACGTTGTAACACGAAAAGTTCATTCTGAAAAGTGTCGTGCAAATTGTACTCTGCCTTTTTTCAAACTCATAACGAGAGAGCACAATATTACTGAGACCTGATATGTTGTAGTTGATAATTTAACATTCACTTTAGAAATAATTGAAATAATTTATCTTCATAACGTTTCTCTCAAAGTTCACTGAAGACTGTTATTGACGCATTCTTATGTCTCCCATTACACGTACGAGCGAGTATTCCACCTCTTGAATCTCAACAGGTAAAAGATTCGATCCAGTAAAACAGGGTCTCCAAACTTTTCCCTACTAGGACTACATCGTATATTTTACACGTTTTTACGGACCAAAGAAAAAAATCAGTCTTATATATAAATATAAATGAATGAATAAATTTTATTTGGATCCTTTTTGTAATGAGCATGATATGTTTGAGAATAATAGCGCGCTTACACTGAGAGATTATATTAATGAGTAAAAATGTCAAACATAAGCCAGTGCTCTGACAATATAATCAGTTACTGAACTACAGATGAGAAATGCTGCCACGAGATTAATGGGAATGATGGAACTGGTTTTTTTAATTACAAAATAATGCTGAACTGAGGCTTCAAGCTTGAGGAGCTAAACATAAGAACATAAGATGATAAGAGTGAAGGAACACTGCAGCAGGCCTACTGGCCCATACTACGTAGGTCCTTCTCAAACCCAAACTCACCAAGCAAAAGTATTTGCCCAACCCATTTTTAATGTTACCCATGGATGACCATATAAACTCGTGTGCAAGTCCCACTTAAATCCAATCCCTCTCACTCATGTATTCATCCAGTCTAAATCTGAAGCTACCTAAGGTCTTAGTTTCAATGACTATTAGGCAGACTGTTCAACTCATCGACTATCCAATTTCCAAGCCATTACATTCCTATATCCTTTCTAAATCTGAACTTATCAAATTTGAATTCATTATTTCGAGTTCTGTCTTGAAGGTATATCCTTAAGCCCTAATTAATATCTCCCTTGTTTATGCCGATCGTCCGCTTATACACTTTTATCATGTCTTCCCTCATTCTTAGTCTTGCAAGAGAAAGTAATGTAAGGGATTTCAATCTTTCTTCGTATGGAAGATCTCTTATACAATGGATTAACTTTGTCATTCTTTGAATGTTTTCTAACTAATGTATATTCATTCTGTAATATGGAGACCAGAAGTGAATTGCATAATCAAGTGAGGCCTTACTAACGATGTGTAGAGTTGTAATATAACTCTGGACTCCTATTGCACTGTGTGTGTGTGTGTGTGTGTGTGTGTGTGTGTGTGTGTGTGTGTGTGTGTGTGTGTGTGTGTGTGTGTGTGTGTGTGTGTGTGTGTGTGTGTACTTATTTGCATTTACCTATTCGTTGTTGCAGGGGTCGAATCACAACTTCTGTCCCCTGTTCTGCGTGTTTGTGTGTGTAGAAGAGTAGGTTTTGCGTGGATGTAGGTATGAGTGCTTGTGCATGCATGCGTGTAATCTCCTCCCATGTGTATTGTGGGGCAAAATGAAAATATTTTGACACAACATAAAGAAAAAGGGACGGGAAACAATAAAAATGGGAAAACGGATACATAGGAGGTAATGATGAAATGAGAAGGAAGTCCATGGAACACAAGTTAAGGGAAAGAACGAAGCTTCACGGGAAAGTGAACAAGGAAGAGAAGGAATTTTAGCAGGAAAGTACATGAGAAAGAGAGAGAAGTTTATGGGGAAAATTGACAGGAAAGAAGATGAACTTTCTTGTGAAAGTAGAGAATGATGGAAAGTAGTTCTTCAAAAAAAAAAAAAAAGGAACAATAAAAGATTGAAATTTCAAGGGAAAAATGGACAGAAAAGATGACGAAGTTACAAGACGAGAAGCAAAATAGGTGTATAGAGAGAGAGGAAAAAGAAGCGAGAAGTGGGACGCTAGAGCTGAGGTAGAGGGAGGGAGGGAGATAGAGCGGGATGAAGTGAGTGGAAAGGGGTGAAGGGAAAGAGGTGAGGAGAGATAGATAGATAGATAGATAGATAGATAGAGAGAGAGAGAGAGAGAGAGAGAGAGAGAGAGAGAGAGAGAGAGAGAGAGAGAGAGAGAGAGAGAGATTGGGTGGCCAGGCGGACAATGAGGCACCCGAGGGAGACAGATGGACACACAGAGGGTGATGCTGCCTGACAGTCTGGAAGAACATGAAGCACCATTTTTTCGAGGGGCTTTTATTGTCGAGTGAGTTATTGAAAATGGTGCATATCTGGACATTTTAGTGAGCGAGATCGCTTCAAATTAAAGAGAGAGAGTGAGAAAGAGAGAAAAAGAATGCATTCTGAAGGAATGTAGTTCAAGCCAGCACAGGTCATTAGAAAATATGAGAAAGCCAATAGAAAAGTGAAGGAAGTAATCCCACCCAATTAATCGAAGTGCAAAGGCGGCTTTAAAAAGCCAGCGCTCAACCCACCACAGACACAACTAAGTAAATATGGCTCCTGCACGCACACCGCACCTGATTAAGCACATGAAGAATCCCGAGAAAATTCAACGCCACATAAGACTGACTCCGGAACTGAGGAAGATAAACTTGGAGGAGTGATTTAAGGATGTCTAGCAATCTGGAAGGGAGAATAATGACCAGGGAGGACATATTCGTGACATGCACGATTCTCTGGAACTTCGAGTGGATATGGACAGTATGTTTTAGATGCAAGTAGAGAGGTATGGACACAGATGACAGCTAAAAAAAATAATTAGTCCGAGGGTGGTGAGAAATGTAGCGGAGGTGTCCGTCCTATATGCATTACACAGCTTCAAAAACAGATATAACCAGACCTGGAGGTCAGATATTAAATGTCTTTTGATAGTACTAAAAGGCAGAGCCTTAGAGTTATGATTCTACCCCTGCAAACAAAACAATATTAATTTATACACACAGAAGATTTAGAGTTATTTACAAGGAACTGCGAATAACTATGTCGGAAGATCTTAAGATCAATAAACACAATATTATTATTATCGCAGCTAAGTTTTAGTCACGATAACAATAGCCTTCCTAATAAGACGTGTCACACCTCAGTCAGATGACCAAAAGCTATAGCGGCGGATCATCATATGATAAGACCCGCGTTAGGAAACTCTTGTCCTGTTCCTGACAAATCTTACTTAACCCTAAAGCCACCAATGATTTTCTTAGACTGACGCTAATTGCAACTGGTATAAACAATGTTCAGAGGAATTTAAATGTCACCTCTATTATCAGCCCTGCGCTCGCTCTCCGGGTACATCGGGGGGCATCTGTGTGAAAAAAGGATAATAACCTAATTTTTCAAGGGTGAAAACAAAAAGTCTCACTTAGCAAATATATTTATTAGTTAACATTACATTGTTTTATTCCTCCTCTCCCTCAGAACAGCTAGCTTCTAAGAGCATGAAACTACGAGCAGTGGCGGAAGATCTACCTCTCTCGCGTCGATGCTTGACCCTGGGGAAAAAATCTCTTACGGTTTTTTCTCTTCCCCGCCAAAGATTGCAACTGTCTCTCATCTCTAGTTCCTCTTCTTCTGTACTCCCTTCTTCAGTACTGCTATTAGCTTCCTCGTCTTCCTCCACTTTGTCGTCTGTTTTATCTTTAAATAATTTAAACTTTGTTTCTCCGGCATCTGGATGACCATAGGATACAGAGTGATAGGCATCTAAGTAAAAGCGCTTATCATCAAATGAGCTAAGACCTTGTTTCCTAGTGGTGATAGTGGTCATCTGACCTTTTAAATTTCTAATTTGACTATATTGGAAGGTATGTTTAGAACCGTCTTCCAGCACACTTCTAAAGTTATTATGAGTTAATAATTGTTGTTCAGACTGAGGAACTCCTTTCGCCGCGATAGTGTTGTTATTATCTGCTAGCAGGATGCTATACATTTTGGGTTTAATGCAGACTATTTCTGAAATAAGGCGGTCCCCCACCTCACTTTTAAGTAAGCCTAGAGATCCCTTCCTTGAGTCATTGTAGAGAGGATGATCTGTGGGGAAATTAGATGTGTCTATCCATTTCCTCAATGGTTCCTTACCGATTTCATCAGTAAGGTTTTTGATGCCCTCTAAACAGGCGATGACACTATCGGTATCTGAATAGATTAGTTTTATTTTGTCTTGGTATGTTTTCTTAAGAATCATATACCAAAAATGGTACAGCTTAAATTTGGCGAGTTCTAGTATCTGGTAGCCTATGTAATTAGGGTAAGTGAGTTTTATGGCTGGCGTCCCCGTCGTAACCAATACTTTGTTTTCTGAAAGCTTTATGACTTTCTTAAATAGTGGCTTACTCACCGCTCGCAAAAATGCTCCTGCTGATGTTATGAGCTTCGTTTTGTTGGCATATTTTGATGGATTAAACAATGTCTTGCCGAATACAGAATTGGTCAACAATTTAAATAATCGCTGACAGTCTTTACTAGTGCTACTATTGCGTTGCCTCACGTTCGTTTCAACAAAGCCCGCCAGATATTTTCCTTGTGAGAATTCATATATGCTATGAATTTTCTCAATTTGTAGACCTATATTAGGTAGTTTCGTTTGGGGAGATGGTCCCCCACTAATTTAGTATTTTTACGGGGTAGTTTTTGATTACTGATTGCCAATAGCTGTTTGCTGTACTCAGATAGATCATCTAATGTTATCTGTTTGTGATAGAGACATAGTGGTAAGTCATCCGTGTAGCGAGCTAATTCTGGGGCTATTCCTAGAGTGTCTATAAGAAGCCAGTAACCTTTTATAGAGTCTTGAGGATTCTTCTGGAGAAGACCACCATTTGCGAGAAAACTCACCATTTCTGCGGGTGAGAGTTTTCGAATGTTTGCGTAGGGCAGCGCCTCAGTCATGCAAGAACCATAAAGAGAATTAAAATCCCAGTATAGCAAAAATTTACTTACTAAGTTTTTCTCATCAAAATTGGCATTAATGAACTGGTTATTGGCCTGAGCAAACGTCCTAACAGCAGTAGTGAAGCCGCCTCTTATATTAGACTGTATGATGTTATAAAGCTCCTGATCAGTAATTAATTCTAATTCCACTCCACTGGTTTTTAAGAAAGCATCATAGGCAAAGCCGGGGAGAGAAACATAGTGAACAACATCTAGATTATAGATGTTGTATAATAATCTCCTATGCAAGGTGAATATGTCAGCCAGAAGCCCTACATCACAGCTGAGATATACTAGGAGATAGTCTCCTAGAGTTTGACAAGCTGTTTTCTCCCAAACCAGATGAGCATGATCGAATTCTTCTTGGCTAATATGCTTCTTAGACAGAGAACTATAGAAAGCTCTTTTTGGGGGTAAAGTCTTCTCTTCGAGCCTTTCTGGGGAGCTGCAATATTCATAAGGAAACACTTGTTTGCCGGTTAATAAGCTTCCCCAACTTTCGGGGGGTAGATGACTTATCATCGCCTCTGTGAATTTCAAGGGTGATTTTGAAGCTATGTGCGCCTGAGCCAAACTAGCCAAACCAGCGGACAAGAATGCTAGACTATCCAGGAAACGTAGTGCTCCTATTTCTACTTTTAGAAATTTATATCCCTGTTTCATTAAAACATTGATTGGGGCTTTAACACTTAGTTCTTTAATTATCAAAGCCATATCATATGATAGGTTATGAATAATAACAGGCAAATATTTACCTGAATTTTTCTGCCTTAAATTGCAATTATTGCAGAGTGCTCCTAAATAATTAGCCTTAGGCATTAGATGGTCATGATGCCTCACCTTTGGTTTGGTAAGAGTAAAGTCCTGATGACAGAAGTTGCACTTCTTCTGTATGGCAAAATGTATATGCTGCTCCCTGGTCATATGAAGTGGATAACAGGGAGTGTTCATCTTTATCCAATCCCATAAAGACGAAAGTCTATCATACATATGATCAATACACTGTACCCCCCGATGGACATATCTATCTATTATAGTGCTATTTCTGTCTATCACTATATAGCCATAAGCTATTGCTACGTGTCTAGCTGTTATTACCCCCTCTGGCTTACGATTATCGAGGTAAGCTTCTAAATCCACAAAGGCAGTATGAGAGGGCAAGTAGCCCTTGTGAGTATTTTTGAATTTGCAAACGCTTCCAGCTGGGGGAAAAATCAACTTTTGTTGGTTGTCGCATGAATTGAAATGAGTTTTTAAGTTGTAAATGTCACTATATTCACTTAAACAATTCAAGCAAAAGTGCTTATTGCGTGAATGTTTTCTGGAGAAAATTCTCATATATTTCTGGAAGTGTTTGATTAAAGCTACATGAGTCTTTCCCAACAATAACAGGGGCACTACCAGTGAATATTTATTACTACCCCGACGACATAAAGTAGCATGATAGGTCCCTTCATGAGAAGTTAAGCAATAAATAAATATTGATATTTTGTTGTCAGACTCGAGTTTGTGGATGTCATTCCACTGGACAGGGATAGTCAGTCGCGAGTAATTGACAAATTTCTGAAGGCTATCACATCTAGATAAATATCGTCTGATTTTATACCAGCCCCAGCCAAGTCTACGACAGAAAAAGGCCGCCAGACATTGAATAAAACAGCTATTTTTTACTCCTCTCGGGTTAAATATCTGATTTTTCCCTCGTAAAGATGTGGGATATTCTATATAGTCTCCTAGGTATCCACGCACTCCATTCTTGCATATTACAATATGAAAACCCTTTATATAATCTAGTATGAAGCCTGATCCCTCGCCCGATGAAATTTCAGTTTCTAATCGCGTGCTAAGGTACTCCCTCCATGACCGTAAGAGCCGAGATGTATCATCTCGTGTAACTAGTTGCGCGGGAAAAGTTATATAATGCTCACGACTGTCATCCTCTCCCAGTAGCGACTGTCTGCGCAAAATAAGGCTCAGTTCGGCATAAATCCTAAGAGCATTTTCATAAAGTGCTCGTCCTGATAGAACAGTGATAAAATGCAATATATGCTGTATAAATGTTGTTGCGAAGGTCTGAAGAAATAATATGGGGTCGTGTTTATGAGAGCCAGGAATTGAATATTTTATTCGGTGGAAGTGACCTTGAAAACATTCTGTCTGCTCAAAGATGTGAGGTTCCTCTGAAATGGAATCGTCTCCCATTTCAGTCTCTTCCTCATCTGAACGAAAAATTTTTTTACCTTAAGTGAACCTTCGCTTAGCAGAGGAGGGGGAACCCAAGAAAGAGTAGTAATGATCCTTGGAAGAGGAGCTGTCACTTGTGGCGGCTGGTCTCCATCCACTGGGACCGGCAATCGGTTCAACTTGCTCTTGTGGGAGTGTTACGGTCGAAGATTCATCGGAGGACACACACTGATCTGCATAATATAATTAGCGAAAGTTATTTATTATTCTTTTGTTTTAGTGTCATACTAAACTAATTATAACTCGAGCAATCTTTTAAAAAAATGTTACTGTTAAAGTATAAAACTGGGAGAAGCTAAGCAATCTATGGAATATATGCAGTTCTCAAAATGATTTTTATTCTTGTTAGTGAGATACTTTATAAACATATCTTAAAAATGTTTGACTGTTAATAAAAATAATTGATTAAGAAAAGAGCGCTCACCTCTTTCTTCCTGGCCCGCCCCCCGGATCATCTGCTTGGAGTATAGCCCCGCCCCAACTGTTGGAAAAAATTATTATTAGCTCAAAGACTTATTTCATTATCTGAAAATAGCAGTTTTAAGAAAACATCAATTCAGAGCAATAACCTGGTAATCTCACCTGTCACGCATCTCCTGCGATGAGCTGTGACATTCGCTACATACACTGATAGCCCGCAGAAACTACAGGGGAATGTGTGATGAGCTGCATCCTGAGGGTATAATCGCCCGCATAGGTGGCATCTGCGAGCTGGGTGACGAGCCATAGCTGTAAATACACACACACTCATATTCCATAAATTATTTAAATTATAGATAATATTTTAATTTCCCATAGATAGAGAAGTTTTTACCTGCTCTAATCTAAGCTGGTAACTTTCTTGAGTGAGCGAGAAGAGCACCTTTCGCCCTAGACGAAAAGGTGAGCGTATTTATAGCTCGCTTTTAGGATAGCGTGCTCATAAGGTGCTTAATTTTCCCCAAAGTAGAGGTACAGTTTTTCACATCAGTCTCTCTCTATTTTCACGAGAATCTTTTAAACAAAAATCCCTGCAAGTCTATATATTATAAATATAATCTAGAAAAGATTTCTTATTGTCAATAAAGTAAGAGGGATAAAATCTGGGAAGAACTATTTTCCCGAACGAAAAAATAAGAATTTAGACCGGGCAAGTAGGGAGGATTATGTAAATTGCCATAGTCATGTGAATTTCCCATTTGTATAAAGCTGAGGCGAGGGAATGATTAATTTATAGATTCTGTCCATCGCCAAAACTAAATATTCTTAAAAATAATAATAATATATTTTTCCCCAAAATAAAAAATGATTCTTCCACAAAAAAGGCTCATTTGAGATGGGAAGATGGACAAGGTCTGTACCTTTACAGAGGAAGAGTTGAATATTTTCAGAGAGCCTGCAAGAATACTTGTTGCTGGTTTTAGCGGAGCAGGCAAGAGCAGTCTAGTGGAGCGTTTATGTCAGAAATATGCCGGTTCTTTCGCGAGAATAATCATTTCCAGTCTGGATGATAAAACTCACCCTTTGAAACAAATCACCTCTCTTAGTGAGAAAATCATTTTAGTGAAAGGTCTCATTAACCCGGCAGATTACCAAAATCCCCTTGAGACAGACAATAGCTCTCTGTATATAATTGATGACCTTTTTAATGAAGCAGTTAAGAGTGATATTATAGCTAATATATTTACTAGAGGAAGACACGAGCAAATATCCGTAATTCTCATATCTCAAAATTTATTTCCACAAGGAAAATACGCTCGCACGATCACGCTTAATTGTAGTCAATATATTTTATTAAGACAATGAGATCTGTCTCAGTTGGAATGTCTCGGGCGACAAATTTATGGAAAAAATCTAGCCCCGAAATTTGTTGAGATATATCGTCACGTCACTGCGGATAAATACGGCTATCTTCTGGTTGATTTAACCGCTCCAGAGGAAATTCAATTACGAAGCTTCATTACCGGAGAGGGCAACTGTGAAACTGTATACCACTGGTAAAAACAAAAATGGCATTAAATTCACATAAAAAGAAAATTCTAGAAAAAGTATATAGAGACGTCAATAGTCCCGGTGGCTTTACTGGGAATGTTAACAAACTTTTTAGAGCGGCTAGGGAGAAAAACGCCTCTATTACTTATAAAGACGTAGTAGATTATCTCTCTTCTCAGAGGGCCTATACTTTGCATAAATTGCAGCCTCTGCGATTTCCCAGACAAACTCTGATTTTTATTTTTATTTACATATAACTATATATTACTATCTTCTCTAGTCTAAACATATATATATATATATATATATATATATATATATATATATATATATATATATATATATATATATATATATATATATATATATATATATATATATATAAACAATATCGCACCACTTAAGCCTCTCCCCATCTGAGAGTGGGTAAGAGGAAAATATATATGTCAAAGTTCCTATAAGAGCTCTATCAGCACAAAGGTCTTCCCTAGATGACCTTTCTCACTGCTTTAAGCCTCCCCCACCTGGAAAGATCTAGCAGCTGCAAGAATAAACGGTACCGTAGTACCCGGAAGAACCTTTTTTTTTGCTGAGGTACGGGCGGGCGAGCAACATTCCCTCGGAGACCAGCTACCCTCCATTACCGCGTTCTTTAAACCCAGCAGTGTTGTGAAGTAGCAACAGTTGCGTCAGTGAGTTGCAGACCGGGGAACTCCCTCGGAGATGGCAAGCTTGTACCCAGTCACCTGAATCCTTTGTACTGCCTCTCCCATCTATCAGAGTGATAGAGTTTGCGGAGTCAGAAGTGATCATTATCTACCTTCTTATACTTAGTAATACACAGAAATAAGTCTCTCTATCCCCTTGGGGGATGATTAAACATATTAAACTTGTACCCTGACAGCCCTGAGGTTATGCAGACCCCCCATTATCACATTCTTTTCCACACTCATTATCCTGGAATCTGCCACCCGGTCACCTAAATCCTTTGTTCTACTTCTGTTCCTACTTAGTAATGCATAGGAATAAGTCTCTCTATCCCCTTGGGGGATGATTAAACATATTAAACTTGTACCCTGACAGCCCTGAGGTTATGCTGACCCCCCATTATCACATTCTTTTCCATGGTCATTATCCCGGAATCCGGCAGTGTTCCTAGATCGACGACTTTACACTACTGGTATAAGACTAACCCATCAGAGTCACATAGATATAACAGATATATAAGTACATGACTCTGAATTGGTAGTAATTATACAAGTTGCATTTTTATTTTTTTTTTTCGATGCACAACGGATATTTACGCGACAATGAAGGCAATAATTTTCTGGCCAGTTTATAGAATTTTGTGACAATGGCTTCTTACAGGGGGTGTCCAGCCATAGTAAATAGCATAATTTTTACATTAGAAAGTTATATAAGATGTCTCCCTAATTGGGGACGATGATTTTCTCAGTATACATAGAAGGGTTCTGGTGGTACCCAATCTCCTTCATCAGGGAGGTTGCTCAATATCATGGGTCGATGGTATATGTAGAGAACCTAGGATAACCCAAAAAAATCAGACACAGTGACTTATGAAAATCGGGGTAGGTACCTGGGTGTTGGTCTAGGGGGCCAAAGACTGCAAACTTCCCTTAATGAAAAGGCTCATGGAGTGAGCATAATGCCAGGCACATCTCCTGTGGCGCACATCAACCAAATAACTGCTGCAGTATATGGGCGCCTAGCAAACCTAATTATAGCCTTCCGACACCTAGGTAAGGAATCGTTCAGGACTCCGTACACAGTATACGTCAGTTCAACACTGTAGTATGCAGCACCTGTTTGGAACCCACACCTAGTCAAGCACCTTCAAAAAATTAGACAAAGTGCAAAGGTTTGCAACGAGACTAGTCCCGGAGCTAGGAGAGATTAAAGGAAATCGACCTGATGACACTGGAGGACAGGATAGAGAGAAAAAGGGACATGATAACGACATATAAAATTCTGAGAGTAATTGACAAGGTGGACAGAGACAGGATGTTCCAGAGATGGGACACAGCAACAAGGGGTCACAACAGGAAGTTGAAGACTCAGATGAATCACATGGGTGTTAGGAGATATTTCTTCAGTCACTCCACTACATCACTTTGGAGACTGATGTAATGGAGGCAGGATCCAAACACAGCTTTAAGAAGAGGTATGACAAAGCTCATGGAGCAGGGAGAGAGTGGACCTAGTAGCGACCAGTGAACAGGCGGGGTCAGGAGCTATGATTCGACCCCTGCAAACACAGGTGAATTAGGTGAGTAGACACACAATAATATATATATATATATATATATATATATATATATATATATATATATATATATATATATATATATATATATATATATATATATTTATATATATATATATATATATATATATATATATATATATATATATATATATATATATATATATATATATATATATATATAGCCAACAGAGTACCAACAAGTACTTAACCTTACTCTAGAAGACGGGCAGTGGAACCAAGCTACACTTCCAGTCAGACTAGGAGGCATTGGTGTCCGCAAGTCATCACAGATTGCGTTACCTGCTTTTCTGTCCTCGTGTATTGCATCCAGAGAGCTTGTAGCAGCGATTCTCCCTGAACATCTTAGGGACAAGATTGGAGTCCAGGACCAAAAATTCATTGACGGAGCAATGATCTGGGATAATCTAACGGGCTCTGGAGCCAGACCTGCTCCCCCCAACAACTACAAACAATCGCACTGGGATGGTCCAATAGTGGAAAATATTGCCTCAGCAATGCTTCAGAGTGTGTCAGGGAAGGATAGAGCCCGCCTCCTGGCAGTGAAAGCCCCTCATGCTGGGGACTTTCTGTTGGCTGTTCCCAACTCCAGCCTTGGCACACGTCTCGACCCACAGACCATCCGCATCGGTGTTGCCCTTCGACTTGCCGCCCCTATTCTCGCCGAACACAGGTGTATTTGTGGCAGTGAAGCAGCAGACCGATTCGGGTACCATGGTCTTGTGTGCCGTAAATCCGAGGGAAAGATTGCAAGACATGAGGAGGTTAATAACATTATCAAGAGGAGCCTCACAACAGCTGGATGCCCAGCAGTAAGGGAGCCACCCCAACTATGCAGATCTGATGGCAGCCAGAAGCGTCCAGATGGTATCACCCTTCACGCCTGGACAGATGGGAAGCAGGTGGTGTGGGACTATACATGTGCATCTTCCTTGGCTGATACCTATCTCCAATACACCAGGGAGGAAGGAGGGGCAGCTGCCAGCTTCAGGGAGTCCCAAAAGTCTAGAAAATATGGAGAACTTGCCCATCATTATATGTTTGTTCCCATAGGCTCAGAGACCCTTGGCTCATGGGGAAAGAGTGCATCTAAATTCCTTAAGGAGCTGGGAAAAAGACTCATCAGGGTAACTAGGGATCCCAGGGCAGCTAGTTTTCTGTTCCAGCGGCTCAGTGCGGCTGTTCAAAGGGGTAATGCCTGCTGTATTTTGGGCACACGCCCCAGCTCTGAGGAGCTGGATGAGATTTTCACCTTATAATCGGTGATACACACGTAACAACATGTACCGTATATGCCACCTTTATATCAATAATGTATCTCTTAAATCTTCTGTACCATATTATGTAATAAAATATTCCTATTAGTAAAAAAAAATAAATATGAAAAGATGGGATGGTAGGGGAAGTGGAATATTCAAACGGCTTCAGGAAGAAATTCAAATATTTTTCCTTGAAGCCTTTTTATCCACTTCTCCGAGGCTATGGGTCCCACAATTTACACCAGAGGTGGACCCCATCCTATATATATATATATATATATATATATATATATATATATATATATATATATATATATATATATATATATATATATATATACATATATATATATACATATATATATATATATATATATATATATATATATATATATATATATATATATATATATATATATATATATATATATATATTATTGTAGGGGTCCACCTCTGGTGTAAATTGTGGGACCCATAGCCTCGGAGAAGTGGATAAAAAGGCTTCAAGGAAGAATATTTGGATTTCTTCCTGAAGCCGTTTGAATATTCCACTTCCCCTACCACCCCCATCTGTACCATATTATTACATAATATGGTACAGAAGATTTAAGAGATACATTGTTGATATAAAGGTGGCATATACGGTACATGTTGTTACGTGTGTATCACCGATTATAAGGCGAAAATCTTATCCAACTCCTCAGAGCTGGGGCGTGTGCCCAAAATACAGCAGGCATTACCCCTTTGAACAACCGCACTGAGCCGCTGGAACAGAAAACTAGTTGCCCTGGGATCCCTAGTTACCCTGATGAGTCTTTTTCCCAGCTCCTTAAGGAATTTAGACGAACTCTTTCCCCATGAGCCAAGGGTCTCTGAGCCTATGGGAACAAACATATAATGATGGGCAAGTTCTCCATATTTTCTAGATTTTTTGGACTCCCTGAAGCTGGCAGCTGCCCCTCCTTCCTCCTTGGTGTATTGGAGATACGTATCAGCCAAGGTAGATGCACATGTATAGTCCCACACCACCTGCTTCCCATCTGTCCAGGCTTGAAAGGTGATACCATCTGGACGCTTCTGGCTGCCATCAGATCTGCATAGTTGGGGTGGCTCCCTTACTGCTGGGCATCCAGCTGTTGTGAGGCTCCTCTTGATAATGTTATTAACCTCCTCATGTCTTGCAATCTTTCCCTCGGATTTACGGCACACAAGACCATGGTACCCGAATCGGTCTGCTGCTTCACTGCCACAAATACACCTGTGTTCGGCGAGAATAGGGGCGGCAAGTCGAAGGGCAACACCGATGCGGATGGTCTGTGGGTCGAGACGTGTGCCAAGGCTGGAGTTGGGAACAGCCAACAGAAAGTCCCCAGCATGAGGGGCTCTCACTGCCAGGAGGCGGGCTCTATCCTTCCCTGACACACTCTGAAGCATTGTTGAGGCAATATTTTCCACTATTGGACCATCCCAGTGCGATTGTTTGTAGTTGTTGGGGGGAGCAGGTCTGGTTTCAGAGCCCGTTAGATTATCCCAGATCATTGCTCCGTCAATGAATTTTTGGTCCTGGACTCCAATCTTGTCCCTAAGATGTTCAGGGAGAATCGCTGCTACAAGCTCTCTGGATGCAATACACGAGGACAGAAAAGCAGGTAACGCAATCTGTGATGACTTGCGGACACCAATGCCTCCTAGTCTGACTGGAAGTGTAGCTTGGTTCCACTGCCCGTCATCTTCTACTTTCGTAAAAATCTGCCTCAGAATACTGTCATATTCGTGCAGTATAGGGTTATCATATGAAGGTGCACATCTTTGGAAATATGTCAACCTGGGCAGACTCAAGCACTTTGTGAGAAGGTACAAGGCACTGTGGGTGTCCAGATTGCCTATTCGTTGTTCCATTCTCCTTAACTCTTCCAATTTTTTCCTGAGAATTGTGTCAATGGCATTGCTTCCCAGAGGTGCTCCTAGCAAGACACTATTTGTGGGGGCAATGACTGCTGCTCCTAGTAGTTTTGATCTCACTGCATTTATCACTTGTTGACTGACTGAGATGATTTCACATTTGGATGGATTCAGGATGAGACCCATTTCCTGTCCCCGTGTCATTACCTGTGTAAGGTCATGTAGGAGGGACTCTTTTGTACCTGCTAGTGTGCCATCATCAAGGAACCAGATGTTTAGCTCGCTGGTCAGTCTGACTATGATTTCCCTAACTGCTATACAGAAGAGAAATGGTGCAAGAGGATCTCCATGTTTCATTGTGTTTGTTAATTATTAAATTACTGTATACCTATATAAAACATATTTAGTTGGATTAAGGTAAATTAAATTGCGCTTTATATATTAAGGTTAGGTAAGTTTCCTAAGGTTCTTTTGGTACAAAATCATTAATTTTTACATTAACATAATTGAAAAAATTAACCAGTTTTACTTATTCGGCACGACATTATATATATATATATATATATATATATATATATATATATATATATATATATATATATATATATATATATATATATATATATATATATATATATATATATATGTATATATATATATATATATATATATATATATATATATATATATATATATATATATATATATATATATATATACATGTATATGAAAGTGTATGTTCACGTGGGGTCCACTATAGGTACACAGAGTGGACCCACATTTGTACACGATTTAAATGCTAAAGTGAGCTAAATGATAATGGGAAAATCTGAGATATGCATAAAAAATTAGATAATAGGTAAAACGATATTTAAGAAAAAGAATAATTAAGTATGTTATTGGACGTATTGACAACAGTTTGTTGGAATATGTGTTAGTAGATAAAAAGTTGATAGGTAGATGTCAGGATATGAATGTTTTTGATAAATTAGACACATGTGCAACTCTTGGGTATCTCAATAAAGATACCCAAGAGTTGCACATGTGTCTAATTTATCAACATGTCGGTTCTCTGAACCATTCATCTACAATGAATGTTTTTAAAGGGAGAGACATATATCAGATCATTATTTAGTTGTAGCTACAATGTAAGTAAGAGGTAGATAGGATAGAAGGAAAATGGCATAAGTGGGTAAGACAAAAGTAAAAATAAATAAATTAAAGGCGTAGTTAGGTGTAGATATAAACAGTTATTGGGAAAAGATGAGCTAGAGTATAAATAATTTGTGGGGAGGAGGGGGGTATCAGTGTGTAGCAGAAGTTTGTGTGTATATGAGGGAGGATCAGGAGGAAAGGGGAGCGACTGGTGGAACGAAGAGGTTATGTAGGTGGTAAGGGAGAAAACGTTGGCTTGTGTAATACAGCAGTGATGAACGGAGTCGTGCAGTATATGGAGAGTAAGAGATGGTGAGTGCTGAGGGACTGCTGAAGGACAGCTAATAAGACAGTGGGTGAAATTTAATGTAAACAATTTTGCTGAGGAAAAGATGAAATTTAGGTGTAAAAATCAATAAGTTGAGAAAGCCTGGGAAAGAAATGAATTTAACAGATAAAGTTCAATTTGGAAGTCATTAGATAGGCCGGTGGAGTTGTTTAAAGTTGATGAAGAAAGGGAGGTATAGATTTCCTTTATTAAGAAGACATATATTCCATATCTAACAAGTGAATGATATTCAGATGTTAGTGAGAAGAGGTGTGTCAAGCAGTGGGTAGAATAAAATGGGGTATAGATGGCATAAAGACAGAAATGATAAAAGCAGATGGGGATATAATTTTAGGATGCTTGGTGCATTTGTTTAGTATATGCATGAAAGAGGGAAGTTTCCTAGGTATTGTAAGACAGTGTTCATAGTTGCTTTGTATTATGAAAAATGGGTCTTTTGCCACCAGGTCCCGTGGTCTGGTGCTCTCGCTTCACACGGTGAAGGTCTGGGTTCGATTCCCAGGAAAGGGGTGGAAACATTGGGCGTGTTTCCTTACATCGGATGTCTATGTTCCCCATCAGCAAAATGGGTACCTGGGTGTTAGTCGACTAGTGTGGGTTGCATCCTGGGTCAAAATATATCTAATTTGCCCGAAATGCTCTGCATAACAAACGGCTTTCTATATAGTATTATGTCATTGATGTCAGCTAGACCTTTATACCTTGTACATGTACTGGTGGAAATAAAAATATTATATTATTATAAGGGAATTAGCTCCTTGTGTATCCCAGGTAAAGGTTATGCTAGAATTTCTACAAGAATCACTAATGAAAGATTTAAGGAAAAAAATCCCAAAATACACAAATAAAGAAACATAAAATAAAACAGAGCACAATAAAGTAAGCAGCACCAAATTAATTACGACATATTAACTTGTGAAAATAGTAAACACAGAAGCTACTCAGCGAGAGTAATCAATGTATAGATTGTAAAAACTAAGCAGAATTAAAAGAAATGACCTCACTTATTAGGATAAACAGAGTAAATAGAACATTGCAAATAATTAAAAAAGGTTGAAGTAGATAGTCGATAGACAAATTATGAAAAGACACAAGGAAAAAAATATACTAAACATGACTACAATAGAAGGAAGGTTGAAGGCCAAGTAGAGACATGAACACGACGTACACAAGATATGAGAGGATGGAGAAAGATTTTCCGAAAGAGGATTATAAAAGAGATACTTGAGCTCAGATGATACAGGGAAATTGGGAGAAAATTTTATTCTGTATTAATTAAGGTAGTCAAGACGTGGCAAGACCTAATGAAGAGTTGGAGACAGACTCAACAAAAAGTTTCAGAAACAGGTTTGTCAGGGCCCTGGTGACTTACCTGGCAACAACCAGTTTAAAAATGGATCCAAAAGGTATCAACCAATGTATACTTCAAGGTTGTGTTCTCAGCAGTACCCTCTTCATGTCTGTCATTAATAGCCTTGTCTCTGTTCTCCATTCCACTGTTTGGAGGCTTCTATCGATTTTACTATAGCTAGTGCACTTTCTGGCTGTCACCTTGTGGCCGCCTGTCTCCGGTTTGTTATTGATCTGGCTTCCAACTGGGCCACCGCTCATGGATATAAGTTTTCTGCTGCCAAAAAGCACCAGATAACTTGCAAAAGGCTTCCTATCATCCCTCATACCCTTCTGTACCTGAATGGCTCCCGTACCCCTGAACAGGTTACAGCTAACGTGTCGGTTTGGAGCTTTACGCCTCGCTAGCAGCAAGTTCAATGCCCGCCCGTACCTTGTTTGTTAGCAATCGTGTCATTACGATTTCGTGAATCAAATATATCGTTCTTTGATTGGATCTCAGAATATCCTGGAAGCCTCCCACACACTGTATGAAAATTGCTTGGCATAGACTCTTGAACCTACTTAAAAGCTCTAGCACGTTTTTCTTAAAACAAAAAATATAAACAGGGATGATCTGTAACATTCCCCTCCTTTCCTGACGCCTACTTAACCTGCCTTTGGTCCAACAGTCTATACATCAACATCACACAGGTGAGGCCTCACCACCTTATGTTGACATACGTTACCTAGGCAGGTATTGACGTGACTACCACCAAAAACACACACACACTTGGGAAATCTGATACCCTCCTCCACCAGCTCACCGAACTTCAGTCCACTAGGTGGCCAGAAAGACCATCTACTCACTACTGCAACCACTGCAAAACAAGAGCAGATAAATGTCTACACTACAGTATGTACAGTATACACGAGAAAATACATGAGCAACTACATTCTCTATCCCCTTCACATAACGAATCGCCATAGTGAGCATTTGAGTGTTGTTCCTCGGTACGTGAAGGAAATGTAGGACAGTAATTGTCCTGATGTTTTCTTCAACAACACAGCACTAACACTATTATCACTTTCCAAAACCCAGGCTGTGTAAACCAAATTTACATTACATTTAAAGTTATACAAAAATTTAAAGTACCTGTAGAGTACAATTTCAAACACCGAGTCATGGATATCAAATAACCCTCCCACATACTCACAACTTTTGAATCTTCTACATCAACGAAATTATTCATAAGAGGAAACCCTTCAGCCTTAATTATCAAATATACTTTGTGGTAGTCAGTGAACATGTAGAGAGAGTCATCATGTGTCAGACGCTTGATAGGCAATGTTCACTAACTCGCTGAATACAGTGAAAATGTAAAAAAAAAAACTTCACCTCTTCCACCATACACCACGTCTCAATTAAGTTTATTTACTCAAAATCTGCTGAATTTGCTCAGCTACATCTACCTCATGGAGATTCATGCCCCCTTTTCTAACATTAGACAAGTAATTTGCAAAGTTCCATGGTAGCTGAGCCAACGCATCAAGCCTTTTATACCAATATTAAAAGTACACTTTTCAAAGACTTGTACTTCACCATTCATAATGTTGTTTACTTCAGACTGGTGATCCAGGATCTCCTGCCAGACCTCCGTCACCACTTGTACTTCACCATTCATAATGTTGTTTACTTCAGACTGGTGATCCAGGATCTCCTGCCAGACCTTCGTCACCACTAGAATCTCTCCTGCACAGACATATTTTGGAAATTAATAGCACAAAACACTTGCTTATTACAGCAGAAATTGCTTCAATAAATAATAAATCACACAGCAAAGCACATAGGTACACTAAATTATTGTTATAACCACAGAAAAATATTATTATTACTCTTAAATAACTCACTAAATCATTAAATGTGCACACAAAAAAATCAGGCAGAAAAATAATTTTATTAATTACACCTAAAAAAAGTTTTTCTAATAATATTTTATAATAAATTCTTCCTTTAAATATTGACTCTCCAAGTTTCAAATGTGAATTATCATTCTAAACTTGATAATTTTCCAGGATATAGTCCGCCATGTTACGCTTTTGACTGCGTAACATAATTAAAAGTCTTGGCTCGTAAGGGTAAACAATCTACCTAGTCTAAGGGCATTAAAATTACTCCACACATAAACCACTCTCGAGCCAGCTTGTACCGTCACATTAAGTGTGGGGTCAACAGTTATTAACAGGAGAGCAGCATCCCTGTTAATAACGCACTAGCAAAGTCAAATTTTATCAAGGCTCTTTCATCGGCAACGTTGTTGATATGTACTCGTGATGCGTGGCAGCTGCTTCACAGCCTTGTTGAACACCAAAACCGAGCTGAATTGGTTTCTTACTGCAGCTTTAGCGGGTAGACGCCGAAGGCTGTTGCTCACTGTAATGAGCCTGATTCCTCCGTCCTTTTTCCGTAGGGCACACAATGAGGCACCATAGAAAAGGTGTCTCATAGTCTCTGGGACACTGCCAGCCAGGCACAGGTTGGAAAATTTAGTGAGTTCAGACAGCAACTTCTCTGGAATATCACCAAGTGCTGGACTGAGCGTTTGTTTTAAGTGTTATGTCCTTAAACCGATGAAGCCTCCTGCTGACCCCTGTGAAAATGATATAATATATATACCTTGTCCTAAGGTTCGTAGGCTTGAGTCTCCTTCAACCAGAGATCAGTGTTTGTGTATATTTTGCATGCTCTCGTGAATTCCTTGCATTGTTAAAATCTCTAGTAAGGCTGATGCATGCAGAGGATGAGATGAAAAGCTGGAAGATTTCTCCCTGAAAGCTGGCTGCCTTGGATCAAACGTGTAGCGCAAGCTACACGCCAAGGTATTGTCCAGTGTGGGTAGATTGGTAAAGCACTGCGTACCTTATCCTAAGGTTTGTAGGTTCGAGTCTCCTTCAGCCAGAGATCAGTGTTTGTGTATATTTCGCCTGCTCTCGCGAATTCCTTGCATATATACATACATACATATATATATATATATATATATATATATATATATATATATATATATATATATATATATATATATATATATGTATGTATATATATACCTGAGTGTCCACACTGGCTGACACCTATATCCATCACAGTGTGGGGCGACAGGGAGAAGCTGCTGACCACAGGGAGGAGTACAAGATCAGCAAGTACAGGGACATTAGCCAACAGTATCAATTTGTCCCAGTGGGATCAGAGACCTTGGGATCATGGGGAAAAAATGCCACACGTTTCCTTAAAGAATTGGGTTCCAGACTCATCGACACCACCAGGGACCCAAGGGCAGCCACTTTCATGTTCCAGCGCCTCAGCGTCGCCATCCAGAGGGGAAATGCTTGCTGCATACTTGGCTCACGTCCAGCCTCGGAGGAGCTGGAGGAAATTCATCATCTTTGATACATTGTGCCATTGTATTCATGTTTATGTTTTTTTCTGTAAATGTATTTTGTTTATTAATAAATGTTCACTTAGAATAAAAAATATATAGGGGGTGGTAGGAGAAGAAAATATTCAAACAGCTCCGGGGAGAACCTTGAGTTTTCCCTGAGGTACGTTTATTGTCTTCTCTGAGGATGAGGGTCCCCATTCCAGCTATAGAGGTGGTACTTCCCTATATTTTCAATATATATATATATATATATATATATATATATATATATATATATATATATATATATATATATATATATATATATATATATATGTGTGCAAAACAACCACTCTGAAAGAATAGAGAAATTCCAAGCGCTTTCGTGACTACTCACATTATCACGGAACATAGTTCCTTGATAATGTGAGTAGTCACGAAAGCGCTTGGAATTTCTCTATTCTTTCAGAGTGGTTGTTTTGCATATTCTGAAATCACCTGTTTACTGTGATCTTATTGCATATATATATTATATATATATATATAAATATATATATATATATATATTATATATACAAATATATATTATATATATAAATATATATATGTCGTGCCGAATAGGCAGAACTTGCGATCTTGGCTTGAATAGCAACTCTCATCTTGCCATATAGGACAAGTGAAAATTTGTGTATGCAATAATTTCGCCAAAATCGTTCTGAACCTAACGAAAAAAATATATTTCACTGTGTTTGTTTAGTATCAAATTATTGTAAACAAATCTAAAATATATTTAGTTGGGTTAGGCAAAAATAAATTTCGCTTTTTATAATAAGGTTAGGTAAGTTTTCTAAGTTCCTATTGGTGCAAAATTATAATTTTTTACATCAACATTAATGAAAAAAAAATGTATCTTTAAACGTATAAGACAAAATTTTAGAAAGGACTTAATTTTAAATGAGTTCTTGCTAATTGACCAGTTTTACATATTCGGCACGACATATATATATATATATATATATATATATATATATATATATATATATATATATATATATATATATATATATATATATATATATATGTATATATATATATATATATATTTATTTTTTATTATCACACTGGCCGATTCCCACCAAGGCAGGGTGGCCCGAAAAAGAAAAACTTTCACCATCATTCACTCCATCACTGTCTTGCCAGAAGGGTGCTTTACACTACAGTTTTTAAACTGCAACATTAACACCCCTCCTTCAGAGTGCAGGCACTGTACTTCCCATCTCCAGGACTCAAGTCCGGCCTGCCGGTTTCCCTGAATCCCTTCATAAATGTTACTTTGCTCACACTCCAACAGCACGTCAAGTATTAAAAACCATTTGTCTCCATTCACTCTTATCAAACACGCTCACGCATGCCTGCTGGAAGTCAAAGCCCCTCGCACACAAAACCTCTTTTACCCCCTCCCTCCAACCCTTCCTAGGCCGACCCCTACCCCGCCTTCTTTCCACTACAGACTGATACACTCTTGAAGTCATTCTGTTTCGCTCCATTCTCTCTACATGTCCGAACCACCTCAACAACCCTTCCTCAGCCCTCTGGACAACAGTTTTGGTAATCCCGCACCTCCTCCTAACTTCCAAACTACGAATTCTCTGCATTATATTCACACCACACATTGCCCTCAGACATGACATCTCCACTGCCTCCAGCCTTCTCCTCGCTGCAACATTCATCACCCACGCTTCACACCCATATAAGAGCGTTGGTAAAACTATACTCTCATACATTCCCCTCTTTGCCTCCAAGGACAAAGTTCTTTGTCTCCACAGACTCCTAAGCGCACCACTCACTCTTTTTCCCTCATCAATTCTATGATTCACCTCATCTTTCATAGACCCATCCGCTGACACGTCCACTCCCAAATATCTGAATACGTTCACCTCCTCCATACTCTCTCCCTCCAATCTGATATCCAATCTTTCATCACCTAATCTTTTTGTTATCCTCATAACCTTACTCTTTCCTGTATTCACCTTTAATTTTCTTCTTTTGCACACCCTACCAAATTCATCCACCAATCTCTGCAGCTTCTCTTCAGAATCTCCCAAGAGCACAGTGTCATCAGCAAAGAGCAGCTGTGACAACTCCCACTTTGTGTGTGATTCTTTATCTTTTAACTCCACGCCTATTGCCAAGACCCTCGCATTTACTTCTCTTACAACCCCATCTATAAATATATTAAACAACCACGGTGACATCACACATCCTTGTCTAAGGCCTACTTTTACTGGGAAAAAATTTCCCTCTTTCCTACATACTCTAACTTGAGCCTCACTATCCTCGTAAAAACTCTTCACTGCTTTCAGTAACCTACCTCCTACACCATACACTTGCAACATCTGCCCCATTGCCTTTTCCAAATCCATAAATGCCACAAAGACCTCTTTAGCCTTATCTAAATACTGTTCACTTATATGTTTCACTGTAAACAACTGGTCCACACACCCCCTACCTTTCCTAAAGCCTCCTTGTTCATCTGCTATCCTATTCTCCGTCTTACTCTTAATTCTTTCAATTATAACTCTACCATACACTTTACCAGGTATACTCAACAGACTTATCCCCCTATAATTTTTGCACTCTCTTTTATCCCCTTTGCCTTTATACAAAGGAACTATATATATATATATATATATATATATATATATATATATATATATATATATATATATATATATATATATATATATATATAACACGACCTTCATTTCCCACCGAGGCAGGGTGACCACCGAGGCAGGGTGACCACCGAGGCAGGGTGACCACCGAGGCAGGGTGACCACCGAGGCAGGGTGACCACCGAGGCAGAGGGTGACCACCGAGGCAGGGTGACCACCGAGGCAGGGTGACCACCGAGGCAGGGTGACCACCGAGGCAGGGTGACCACCGAGGCAGAGGGTGACCACCGAGGCAGGGTGACCACCGAGGCAGGGTGACCACCGAGGCAGGGTGACCACCGAGGCAGAGGGTGACCACCGAGGCAGGGTGACCACCGAGGCAGGGTGACCACCGAGGCAGGGTGACCACCGAGGCAGGGTGACCACCGAGGCAGGGTGACCACCGAGGCAGGGTGACCACCGAGGCAGGGTGACCACCGAGGCAGAGGGTGACCACCGAGGCAGGGTGACCACCGAGGCAGGGTGAGCACCGAGGCAGGGTGACCACCGAGGCAGAGGGTGACCACCGAGGCAGGGTGACCACCGAGGCAGGGTGACCACCGAGGCAGGGTGACCACCGAGGCAGAGTGACCCACCGAGGCAGGGTGACCACCGAGGCCGGGTGACCACCGAGGCAGAGTGACCCACCGAGGCAGGGTGACCACCGAGGCAGGGTGACCACCGAGGCAGGGTGACCACCGAGGCAGGGTGACCACCGAGGCAGAGGGTGACCACCGAGGCAGGGTGACCACCGAGGCAGGGTGACCACCGAGGCAGGGTGACCACCGAGGCAGAGGGTGACCACCGAGGCAGGGTGACCACCGAGGCAGGGTGACCACCGAGGCAGGGTGACCACCGAGGCAGAGTGACCCACCGAGGCAGGGTGACCACCGAGGCAGGGTGACCACCGAGGCAGAGTGACCCACCGAGGCAGGGTGACCACCGAGGCAGAGGGTGACCACCGAGGCAGGGTGACCACCGAGGCAGGGTGACCACCGAGGCAGGGTGACCACCGAGGCAGGGTGACCACCGAGGCAGGGTGACCACCGAGGCAGGGTGACCACCGAGGCAGAGTGACCGACCGAGGCAGGGTGACCACCGAGGCAGGGTGACCACCGAGGCAGGGTGACCACCGAGGCAGGGTGACCACCGAGGCAGGGTGACCACCGAGGCAGGGTGACCACCGAGGCAGGGTGACCACCGAGGCAGGGTGACCACCGAGGCAGGGTGACCACCGAGGCAGAGGGTGACCACCGAGGCAGGGTGACCACCGAGGCAGGGTGACCACCGAGGCAGGGTGACCACCGAGGCAGGGTGACCACCGAGGCAGGGTGACCACCGAGGCAGGGTGACCACCGAGGCAGAGGGTGACCAACGAGGCAGGGTGACCACCGAGGCAGGGTGACCACCGAGGCAGGGTGACCACCGAGGCAGTGTGACCACCGAGGCAGAGGGTGACCACCGAGGCAGGGTGACCACCGAGGCAGGGTGACCACCGAGGCAGGGTGACCACCGAGGCAGAGTGACCCACCGAGGCAGGGTGACCACCGAGGCAGGGTGACCACCGAGGCAGAGTGACCCACCGAGGCAGGGTGACCACCGAGGCAGGGTGACCACCGAGGCAGGGTGACCACCGAGGCAGGGTGACCACCGAGGCAGAGGGTGACCACCGAGGCAGGGTGACCACCGAGGCAGGGTGACCACCGAGGCAGGGTGACCACCGAGGCAGAGGGTGACCACCGAGGCAGGGTGACCACCGAGGCAGGGTGACCACCGAGGCAGGGTGACCACCGAGGCAGAGTGACCCACCGAGGCAGGGTGACCACCGAGGCAGGGTGACCACCGAGGCAGAGTGACCCACCGAGGCAGGGTGACCACCGAGGCAGAGGGTGACCACCGAGGCAGGGTGACCACCGAGGCAGGGTGACCACCGAGGCAGGGTGACCACCGAGGCAGGGTGACCACCGAGGCAGGGTGACCACCGAGGCAGGGTGACCACCGAGGCAGGGTGACCACCGAGGCAGAGTGACCCACCGAGGCAGGGTGACCACCGAGGCAGGGTGACCACCGAGGCAGGGTGACCACCGAGGCAGGGTGACCACCGAGGCAGGGTGACCACCGAGGCAGGGTGACCCACCGAGGCAGGGTGACCACCGAGGCAGGGTGACCACCGAGGCAGGGTGACCACCGAGGCAGGGTGACCACCGAGGCAGGGTGACCACCGAGGCAGGGTGACCACCGAGGCAGGGTGACCACCGAGGCAGGGTGACCACCGAGGCAGAGGGTGACCACCGAGGCAGGGTGACCACCGAGGCAGGGTGACCACCGAGGCAGGGTGACCACCGAGGCAGAGTGACCCACCGAGGCAGGGTGACCACCGAGGCAGGGTGACCACCGAGGCAGGGTGACCACCGAGGCAGGGTGACCACCATGGCAGGGTGACCACCATGGCAGGGTGACCACCAAGGCAGGGTGACCCCCGAGGCAGGGTGACCACCGAGGCAGGGTGACCACCATGGCAGGGTGACCACCAAGGCAGGGTGACCCCCGAGGCAGGGTGACCACCGAGGCAGGGTGACCACCGAGGCAGGGTGACCACCAAGGCAGGGTGACCACCGAGGCAGGGTGACCACCAAGGCAGGGTGACCACCGAGGCAGGGTGACCACCAAGGCAGGGTGACCCCCGAGGCAGGGTGACCCCCGAGGCAGGGTGACCACCGAGGCAGGGTGACCACCAAGGCAGGGTGACCCCCGAGGCAGGGTGACCCCAAAAAACAAGAAAACCTTTCATTCAATACTTTCACCAACATTCAACACTTTCACCCTCATTAATATATTAATATAATATATTTAAGTGTCACTAAACATACATGTACACGTTTATGTATACACATTCATCTGAGTTTTCTTTGATTTTATCATAATAGTTTTTGTTCTTATTGGTTTTCTTTTCATATCCATGGGAAAGTTGAATAAGAATCTTTCCTGCGTAAGTCATGCGTGTTGTAAAAGTCAACTAAAATGACGGGAACAATGGGCTAGTAACCCCTTTTCCCGTATAGGTTACTGAAAAGAAAGAGAAGAAAACCGTTAAATTGGGATGTTTGAATGTGCGTGGATGTTGTGCAAATGATGAAAGAGATGATTGTGGATGTTATAAATGAGAAGCTGGATGTTCTGGCTTTTAGTGAAACAGAGCTGAAGGGGGTGGGAGAGTTTCAGTGGGGAGAAATAAATGAGACTAGGTCAGGTGTTTCAAACAGAGTTAGAGCTGAAGAAGGAGTAGCAATAATGTTGAAGGATAAGTTATGGCAGGAAAAGAGGAACTACAAATGTATAAATTCAAGGATTATGTGGTGTAAAATAAGGGTTAAAATAAGTGTTTATAACCTAGGGAAGAAAGAAGTGTAGAAGAGAGAGAGAGATTTTCGGAAATGTTGAATGAGTGAGTGGGGAGTTTTGAACCAAGTGTGAGAGTACTTGTGGTTGGCGATCTCAATGCTAAAGTGTGTAAAAATGTTGTGGAGGGAGTAATAGGTAAATTTGGAGTGCCAGGGGTAATTGAAAATGGGGAGTCTTTAATTGAGCTATGTGTAGAAAGAGGTTTGGTAATAAGTAATACATATTTTATGAAAAAGACTATAAATAAGTATACAAGATATGATATAGCATGTAATGAAAGTACTTTGTTATATTATGTATTGGTGAATAAAAGATTGATGGGTAGGCTTCGGGATGTACATGTTTATAGAGGGGCAACTGATATATAGCATCATTATTTAGTTATAGCTACAGTTAGAGAAAGAGGCAGATGGGACAAAAGGAAAACGGCAACAGCAAGTAAGAGAGAGGTGAAAGTGAATAAACTGAAGGAAGTTAGGGTGAGATATAAGCAACTACTGGCAGAAAAGTGGACTAGTGTAAGTATGAGTAGTGGGGGGGGGGTGAAGAGGGTTGGGATAGTTTTAAAAATGCAGTATTAGAATGTGGGGCAGAAGTTTGTGGTTATAGGAGGGTGGGTGCAGGAGGAAAGAGGAGTGATTAGTGGAATGATTAGGTAGAGGGTGTGATAAAAGAGAAACAGGTAGCTTATGTGAGATTTTTACAAGGCAGAAGTGTCATGAGAAGAGCAGAGTATATGAAGAGTAAAAGAAAGGTGAAGAGAGTGGTGAGAGAGTGCAAAAGGAGAGCAGATGATAGAGTGAGAGAGACACTGTCAACAAATTTTCCTGTAAATAAGAAAAAATCTTGGAGTGAGATAAACAAGTTAAGAAAGTCTGTTGAACGAACGGATTTGTCAGTTAATAACAGAGTTGGGGAGTTAGTAGATGGGTAACTGGAGGTATTGGGTAGATGGCGGAAATATTTTGAGGAACTTTTAAATGTCGATGAAGAAAGGGAAGCGGTAATTTCATGCACTGGCCAGGGAGGTATACCATCTTTTAGGAGTGAAGAAGAGCAAGATGTGAGTGTGAAGGAGGTGCGTGAGGCATTACGTAGAATGAAAGGGGGTAAAACAGCTGGAATTGACGGGATCATGACAGAAATGTTAAAGCAGTGTTGGAGTGGTTGGTATTTTTGTATAATAAATGTAAGAAAGAGGGGAAGGTGCCTAGGGATTGGTAAAGAGCGTGTATAGTTCCTTTACATAAAGGGAAGGGGGACAGAAGAGATTGTAAAAATTATAGGGGAATAAGTTTGAGTATACCGTACGGTACGGTAGGGTTAAAAACTGAAAGAATTATAGGTAATACAGAGAGTAGGATTGCAGATTAGCATGGAGGCTTTAGAGTGGGTAGGGGATGTGTAGATCAAGTGCTTACATAGAAGCATGTATGTGAACAGTATTTAGATAAAAGTAGGGAAGTTTTCATTGTATTTATGGATTTAGAGGAAGCATGTGATACAGTGGATAGTGGAGCGATGTGGCAGATGTTGCATATGTATGAAATAGGTAGTAAGTTACTAAATACTGAAAAGTTTTAATGAGGATAGTGAGACTCAAGTTAGGGTGTGTAGAGGAGAGAGAGATTACTTCACGGTTAAAGTGGGCCTTAGACAGGGATGTGTAATGTCACCATGGTTGTTTAATATATTTATAGATGGAGTTGTAAAAGAAGTAAAAGGTAGGGTGTTGGTGAGAGGGGTGGGATTAAATTATGGGGGAATCAAATACAAAATGGGAGTTGACAGTTACTTTTAGCTGATGATACTGTGCTTATGGGAGATTCTAAAGAAAAGTTACAAAGGTTAGTGGAGGGTATGCAAAGGTAGAAAGTTGAAAGTGAACACAGATAAGAATAAGGTGATGAGGGTATCAAACGATTTATATAAAGAAAAATTGGATAGAGAGAGGAAGTATTTGAAGAAGTAAATGTTTTCAGATATTTGTGAGTTGACTTGTATTACAAAAAAGTAATTTTTAAAAGAAGATGGTATTAAGATTTACTCCTTTTGTAATAAAGAGTTCGGGATACATAAATACACACATTAAAATAAATTAATCTTTAATATATATAAATCAACTATCTTTGGTCTAGAGGTATTTGAACTATGATATATGTACATGTTACTATAATAAATTATAATTAGCATTTTATTAAAATAATAAATAATAATTCGTGACCCTACACAGGGTACCACTTTCTTGACACTACTGTCACTATATATATATATATCTCTATACTAAAATAATAAATTATAAATAACATTTGTATAATAAATTACAATCAACTGCTTCTCACGACACGAGGCCAGTCACACGACACTGTTCAGTGTACACTACAACCAGGCCATCTTCAGTGTCCCACGACACCCTTTTCATCTCAGTGTTCCACTACGGTCCTGTGCATATCTCAGTGTTCCACTCCATCATACGTTCCTAAGTGTCACACTACGGTCCTGGCCCAGTTCAGTGTAACACTCCAACCTTTTCTTCATGTAATGTCCCACTAAACAGCATCTGATGATTCCAGCCCACAGTTGATCAGCGTAGACGGTGAGTCCACAGACATCACCGGTAGTCCAGTAAATCCTTTCCAAAGCCGGTTGACACACCGCTAGCCGAACACCATGCTGCAGGCTCACTGAATGCGGCCGTCAAGTAACTGAGGCCAACAGACTCAGTGAGCTGCGGTGAGCGGTTCTTCTAACGCCAGTAGATAGGTACGATTAGGTGGTCAGGTACCTACTGCGTAGATGAGTACCCTGAGGAGTTCAGGTACTTAATGTTGCTGAAGCCAGTAGACGTGTACCCTTAGGTGTGCAGGTACCTACTGCTTAGGTGCGTATCCTGAGGCGCTCAGGTACATACTGTTACTAAAGCCAGTAGACTGTACCCTTAGGTGGTCAGGTACCTACTGCTTAGATGTGCACCGTGAGGCACTCAGGAACTTACTGCTCTAAGGCCGGCTCAGCAGTCCCCACATTGGGTTTGATGACGTACCCAGTGGTACTGCCGGCCGGCAGGTTAACTATTTAACCGCTAGTTTGGCAGGGGGCCGCAACAACTTGTCAGCGGATGGTTTATGAAGGATGACGTTATCCATGGAATTGATGAAGGAAAAAATGTGAGTGGTGCTTTGAGGTATCTGTGTAGACAAAAAAAAAAAAAACGTTATCCATGGAGGCAAAGAAGGGAATGTACGAAAGAATAGCGGTACCAACTCTCTTATATAGATGTGAAGCTTGGGTTGTGAATGCTGCAGCGAAGAGGCGTCTGGAGGCAGTGGAGATGTCTTGCCTAAGGGCAATGTTTAATGTATAATGTAAATATTATGGAGAATATTCGGAGTGTGGAAATTAGGAGGTGTGGAGTTACTAAAAGTATTACTAAGAGGGATGAAGAGGGGTTGTTGAGGTGGTTTGGTCATTTAGAATAAGTAGAATAACTTGGAGAGCGTATAAATCTGTAGGGTAAGGAATGCGGGGTACGGGTCGTCCTCGAAGAGGTTGGCGGGAGGGGGTAAAGGAGGTTTTGTTGGCGAGGGGCTTGGACTTCCAGCAACTATGTGTGAGCGTGTTAGGAGTGAATGGAAACGAATGATTTTTGGGACCTGACGAGCTGTTGGAGTGTGAGCAGGATAATATTTTGTGAAGAGATTCAGGGAAACCGGTTATTTTTATGTAGCCGGACTTGAGTCCTGGAAATGGAAAGTACAATGCCTGCACTTTAAAGGAGGGGTTTGGGACATTGGCAGTTTGGAGGGACATCTAAACTGTCGTATCTGAGCACCTCTGCAAACACAGTGATTATGTATGAGTGAGGTGAAAGTGTTGAATGATAATGAAAGTATTTTCTTTATGGGGATATTGTTTCTTTTTGGGTCACCCTGCCTAGGTGGGAGACGACCGACTGGCTGAAAAAAAAAATAATTAAGTGTGTGTGTGTTATTTCATATCTATGTACATACGCGTGTAGATGTTTTACAAACTGGAATAACGATCTTACTGTTGTTTTAGGCCACCATAATGGAAGTACAAATATGCTTACTTTTTCTTTATTTTATTATATTTCCAAACGCTAACTGTAATCAATTGGCTGAAAAATTGATTTTTAAAGTTTAGGAAAAACAATGTGTTTCCTGTGGAAATGACGTCGTAGTATTTTTTAGATTTATCTCTAGTTATCAAGTGTTGTTGAAGACTTGTGATAATTCACTTCTGATCTTTGTTATGTCATAAGCGCGCTAGATCGTCCACAACATCAGCACACGGTGAATAAGAGCGTGGAAATTATATAGCATTTCAGCAAGATTTTTCTTCTATGCTCATAAGATGTTTCCCAACATTCTCTCTCAAATATTTGTCAAACAATATGTTAAAGCTACTTGATAGATTTATCCATTTTTGTTGAAGTTCTTAAAATTCGTGAAATCACTTCATAATAAAAAGAAGAGACGAATATTACATGTAGAGTCGTCATAGCAGCAAGTGAGACTGTTCACAGATAATTTACTCAGCAGTCTATTATTGAGTCTAATGAACTTAATTCCTTAACGAAACGTAGCGCCACTAAACGTAGCGCCACTAAACGTAGCGCCACTAAACATTTGTTCTGAATGTTGTGTCATCATACCCAAGATGAATGTTAATGTTTTTAGAAAACAACTTTAACAAAAAATAAATAAAAGCAAGAATTAGCCTCTATTAAATTTTACAGTCACGACTAAAATATTGTCAGTTAATTGAGTTATGTAGTTAACTTAATATATACCATGAAACTCTCCTTCACTACATTTAAACTACATTATATATCCTACTACACCAAGTTATATATTTCTTCGCAATTTATTAACATATATAAAAGCTGTAATATTAATCAGTTGTTCTGGACAAATAAACTGACAACTTAATTCACGTAAGTAGTCAACACATCAGATTTAATATAATTTTGCACGTGAAGCGCTAAACCCATGGGAGTCATGCAGCTCCACACGGTGTGAAGGTACAGTTCACTGTCTATTTAGCTCTTTAGTGTGACACTCAGTTCCTATTTGTATTTAACTTGAGGGGGAACCTCTGATGAAATTTCGGTAATTAATGAACCATTATCATGCCACGAGAATAGGAAGAAAATCAGAAGACAGGTTGACAGAGAGGAGGAAAATCAGAAAGTCTGGACAAGTGACGAAAATAGCTAATCCTGCTTATATTAGATGATTGGTCGATTAAGCTGCGCCACTACTTGCTCTTGTGTCTGACTGGAAGCTTGATGGAGGGCTGGAAAAACTGCAGAACGAAGCAATGAGAATCATTCTAGGACGCTCTCGTACTGCCAAAATTTTAAAAATGCTGCAAGAACTTGATAGTCCAAGCATCAGAGATCGTGTTACTGAAAGAAATATCCTAAATGGCGCTAATACATTCAGGCAAGCCCATTCAAACCCCTGGACAGAAAAGCCCTCCAAGCTTTCCTCAGCAGTGGTGAACATCCCACAGATGGATCGAACAAATTGGAACCGACTTCCGCATGAACCAGACACATGATCTATGTTAAGTAAGGCAACAGCGGCACCTCTCCGCTCCATGGGATATTACCCCATTCCAACCTACCATTCCTCCATTTCCCCCCAAAATACTTCTTCAATCACAACCAAAGCATCGCCTTGAAGCCAAACATGATGCCTTAAGCTGTATTGATAACTTAGTCACACAGCACTCTCTTACACAAATTATATTCGTTGATGGTTCTGTTCACCAGTCCACTGGTGCAGCTGGTAGTGCTGCTGTTGTCGTACAGAGTGATGGCTCTCATAAAGAAATTGGAGAACGCATCAATAAATGGGTCTCTACCTTTCAAACAGAACTGTTTGCCATACTCCTTGCACTGAAATGTGTCCATGTATCTAAGGTTGACACTTTAATTGTAACTGATTCTCTGTCATCTATAAATGCTCTCAACTCATTAAGTATCAATTGTGGCATGCTCGTGTCAGAACCCAGACACAGGTATGGTAAGATTGTGGACAGCGGAGTCAGAGTGCACATTCTGTGGATTCCATCTCACATTGGTCTTTAGATGTATGATAGAACAGATAAACTGGCTAAGCTGTATGCTTTCAAAGAGTGGGTAGATTACAGTCTTTGGTTGTCAGTTAGCAGTTTGAGAACAATAATACGAAAAGAATTTCAACTGAATTTTATTGACTTAAGACTCGGGGAGATTGACACAAGTCAGTTCATCTACCATCATTCTATCATGCAGGAGGAGCCACATGTCTATGGTGCATCCAACAAAATAAGCAGACTCTTGGATGTCACTACCGCCCGGCTCCGGCTGGGTTACAAGTATCTTTGGCAGGTTAAATCACCACCACCAGATGTAGACCAAACGAAATATCTCACTCTGCGTCATTATGTACTGGAGTGTGATGAAGTTAATGAATTCAGAGACAACTCACTCAGAAATGTTCAAGATATGTCAAAATATTTTATCCACAGGCCATTCTGGAAAAATACTCTGACTTTGCACTCTGTAAATAAAGCACTACCACGTGTGGGTGTGTGTACTCACCTATTTGTACTCACCTATTTGTATTCACCTATTTGTGGTTGCAGGGGCCGAGTCATAGCTCCTGCCCCCGCCTCTTCACTGATTGCTACTAGGTCCTCTATCTCCCTGCTCCATGAGCTTTATCATACCTCGCCTTAAAACTACGTATGGTTCCCGCCCACTACGTCAGTTTCTAGGCTATTCCACGGCCTGACTATTCTATGACTGACGAAATACTTCCTAACATCCCTTTGATTCATCTGAGTCTTCAACTTCCAATTGTGACCTCTTGTTTCTGTGTCCCAACTCTGAAACATCCCGTCTTTGTCCACCTTGTCTATTCCGCACAGTATTTTATATGTCGTTTTCATGTCTCCCCTGACCCTCCTGTCCTCCAATGTCATCAGGCCGATTTCTCTCAATCTTTCTTCGTAGGATAATCCCCTTAGCTCTGGGAGTAGTCTTGTTGCAAACTTTTGCACTTTCTCTAATTTCTTGACCTGTTTGACCAGGTGTAGATTCCAAACTGGTGCTGCATATTCCAGTATGGGCATGACGTAAATGGTGTACAGAGTCTTGAACGATTCCTTACTGAGGTATCGGAACGCTATCCGTAGGTTTGCCAGACGCCCGTATGCTGCAGTAGTTATCTGATTGATGTGCGCCTCAGGAAATATGCTCGGTGTTATACTCACCCCCAGATCTTTTTGCTTGAGTGAAGTTTGCAGTCTTTGGCCATCTAGACTATATTGTGTCTGCGGTCTTCTTTGCCTTTCCCCAAACTTCATGGCTTTGCATTTGGCAGGGTTAAACTTAAGGAGCCAGTTTCTGGACCAGGCTTGTAGCCTGTCCAGGTCTCTTTGTAGTCCTGCCTGATCCTCATCCGATTTGATTCTTCTCAATAACTTCACATCATCTGCAAACAAGGACACTTCTGAGTCTATTCCTTCCGTTATGTCATTCACATATACCAAAAACAGCACAGGTCCTAGGACCGACCCCTTGTGGAACCCCGATTGTCACAGGCGCCCACTCTGACACCTCGTCACGTACCATGACTCGTTGTTGCCTCCCTATCAGGTATTCTCCGATCCATTGCAGTGCCTTTCCTGTTATTTGTGCCTGATCCTCTAGCTTTTGCAGTAACCTCTTGTGAGGAACAGTGTCGAAGGCCTTTTTGCAGTCCAAAAAAATGCAGTCGATCCACCCCTCTCTCTCTTGTCTTGCTTCTGTCACCTTGTCATAAAACTCCAGTAGGTTTGTGGCACAAGATTTTCCTTCCCTGAAACCGTGCTCGTTGTCAATTATACACTTGTTTCTTTCCAGGTGCTTCACCACTCTCATCCTGATGATTTTCTCCATGACATTGCATACTATGCACGTTAGTGATACAGGTCTGTAGTTTAGTGCCTCATGTCTGTCTTCCTTTTTAAAAATTGGGAGTACATTTGCCATCTTCCATACCTCGGGCAGTTGCCCAGTTTGAATGGATGTGTTGAAGATCTATGTTGTAATAAAGTTGGTAGAATTACCGACAATATGTAAAGTAAAAGGACAAAAGTGCAACTAATGTGACATTTTATTGGGGCAACGTTTCGCTCTCCAGGAGCTTTATCAAGCCATTACAAACAATACATGGACACAGAGGGTATAGAAAGGCTCAGAGTGAGGTGCAATACTGTGTGTGTGCGTGTGTGTCTATGTGTGTGTGTGTGTGTGTGTGTGTGTGTGTACTCACCTAGTTGTACTCACCTAGTTGAGGTTGCGGGGGTCGAGTCCGAGCTCCTGGCCCCGCCTCTTCACTGATCGCTACTAGGTCACTCTCCCTGAGCCGTGAACTTTATCATACCTCTGCTTAAAGCTATGTATGGATCCTGCCTCCACTACATCACTTCCCAAACTATTCCACTTACTGACTACTCTGTGGCTGAAGAAATACTTCCTAACATCCCTGTGATTCATCTGTGTCTTCAGCTTCCAACTGTGTCCCCTTGTTACTGTGTCCAATCTCTGGAACATCCTGCCTTTGTCTACCTTGTCAATTCCTCTCAGTATTTTGTATGTCGTTATCATGTCCCCCTATCTCTCCTGTCCTCCAGTGTCGTCAGGTTGATTTCCCTTAACCTCTCCTCGTAGGACATACCTCTTAGCTCTGGGACTAGTCTTGTTGCAAACCTTTGCACTTTCTCTAGTTTCTTTACGTGCTTGGCTAGGTGTGGGTTCCAAACTGGTGCCGCATACTCCAATATGGGCCTAACGTACACGGTGTACAGGGTCCTGAATGATTCCTTATTAAGATGTCGGAATGCTGTTCTGAGGTTTGCTAGGCGCCCATATGCTGCAGCAGTTATTTGGTTGATGTGCGCTTCAGGAGATGTGCCTGGTGTTATACTCACCCCAAGATCTTTTTCCTTGAGTGAGGTTTGTAGTCTCTGGCCCCCAAGACTGTACTCCGTCTGCGGTCTTCTTTGCCCTTCCCCAATCTTCATGACTTTGCACTTGGTGGGATTGAACTCCAGGAGCCAATTGCTGGACCAGGTCTGCAGCCTGTCCAGATCCCTTTGTAGTTCTGCCTGGTCTTCGATCGAGTGAATTCTTCTCATCAACTTCACGTCATCTGCAAACAGGGACACCTCAGAGTCTATTCCTTCCGTCATGTCGTTCACAAATACCAGAAACAGCACTGGTCCTAGGACTGACCCCTGTGGGACCCCGCTGGTCACAGGTGCCCACTCTGACACCTCGCCACGTACCATGACTCGCTGCTGTCTTCCTGTCAAGTATTCCCTGATTCATTGTAGTGCCTTCCCTGTTATCCCTGCTTGGTCCTCCAGTTTTTGCACCAATCTCTTGGTTGGAACTGTGTCAAACGCCTTCTTGCAGTCCAAGAAAATGCAATCCACCCACCCCTCTCTCTCTTGTCTTACTGCTGTCACCATGTCATAGAACTCCAGTAGGTTTGTGACACAGGATTTCCCGTCCCTGAAGCCATGTTGGCTGCTGTTGATGAGATCGTTCCTTTCTAGGTGTTCCACCACTCTTCTCCTGATAATCTTCTCCATGATTTTGCATACTATACATGTCAGTGACACTGGTCTGTAGTTTAATGCTTCATGTCTGTCTCCTTTTTTAAAGATTGGGACTACATTTGCTGTCTTCCATGCCTCAGGCAATCTCCCTGTTTCGATAGATGTATTGAATATTGTTGTTAGGGGTACACATAGCGCCTCTGCTCCCTCTCTCAATACCCATGGGGACATGTTATCTGGCCCCATTGCCTTTGAGGTATCTAGCTCACTCAGAAGCCTCTTCACTTCTTCCTCGGTTGTGTGCACTGTGTGGAGCACATGGTGGTGTGCCCCACCTCTCCGTCTTTCTGGAGCCCCTTCTGTCTCCTCTGTGAACACTTCTTTGAATCTCTTGTTGAGTTCCTCAAATACTTCACGGTCATTTCTTGTTGTCTCTCCTCCTTCCTTCCTTAGCCTGATTACCTGGTCCTTGACTGTTGTTTTCCTCCTGATGTGGTTGTACAACAGTTTCGGGTCAGATTTGGGTTTCGCTGCTATGTCATTTTCATATTGTCTTTGGGCCTCCCTTCTTATCTGTGCATATTCGTTTCTGGCTCTACGACTGCTCTCCTTATTCTCCTGGGTCCTTTGCCTTCTATATTTCTTCCATTCCCTAGCACACTTGGTTTTTGCCTCCCTGCACCTTTGGGTAAACCATGGGCTCATCCTAGCTTTTTCATTATTCCTGTTACCCTTGGGTACAAATCTCTCCTCAGCCTCCTTGCATTTTGTTGCTACATTAACTGGCTTCCCTGCCAGTTCTCTGTCCCACTGAACCCCGTTCAGGAAGTTCCTCATTCCTATGTAGTCCCCTTTCTTGTAGTTTGGTTTCATTCGTCCTGGCCTTCCTGCTTCTCCCTCCACTTGTAGCTCTACTGTGTATTCGAAGCTTAGAACCACATGGTCACTGGCCCCAAGGGGTCTTTCATATGTGATGTCCTCGATATCTGCACTACTCAAGGTGAATACTATGTCCAGCCTTGCTGGTTCATCCTCTCCTCTCTCTCTTGTAGTGTCCCTTACGTGTTGGCACATGAAGTTTTCCAGTACCACCTCCATCATCTTAGCCCTCCATGTATCTTGGCCCCCATGTGGGTCCAAGTTCTCCCAATCGATCTCCTTGTGGTTAAAGTCACCCATGATCAGGAGCTTTGCCCTGCATGCATGAGCTCTTCTGGTCACTCTAGCCAGTGTGTCAACCATCGCTCTATTGCTCTCGTCGTACTCTTGCCTTGGCCTCCTGCTGTTCTGCGGTGGGTTATACATCACTGCTATTACCACCTTGGGACCTCCAGAGTGAAGCGTTCCCTCTATGTAATCACTTTCTTCTCCGCTGTCTCCTCTCTCCAGCTCATCAAAATTCCAGCTATTTTTGATCAGCAATGCCACTCCTCCACCCCCCCTGTTCCCTCTGTCTTTCCTCAGGATTTGGTATCCCGTTGGAAAGATGGCATCTGTTATCATACCTGTAAGCTTGGTTTCTGTGAGAGCTATGATGTCCGGTGATGCTTCTTTGACTCTTTCATGCCACTCCTCCCACTTATTTGTTATTCCATCAGCGTTTGTGTACCATACCTTCAGTTTCCTTTCCAACACTGTGGTTTGGGGGGCCTGTGAGGGTGGGAGACCTGGTGGCATACTGTGGGTTTCTATAGCTCGGTGTTGGGTGGAGGCTGTGGGTATGGACTGTAGTGTGTGTTGGGATGGTGTGATAGGTTGTATGGTTCTGAGAATAGTTGTGTGTGTGCTTGCCCTTGCTGTTCTGTTCTGCTCTGACTGACCTCTGCTGGTTCCATCCTTGTCTCTTTTCCTAGCTCCTTTCGCTTTTTTGTCCTCTCCCTCAGCTGCTGTCGTTCTGATTTTGTTCTGTCTCTGTCTAGGAACACCCTCTTGTACTCTTCCGAGTATTTCAATCGTGGTTTCTCTTGGAGGATCCTGTTCTGCACTGTTTCCGTCCTGAAAATCAGCTTGATTGGTCGGTTTCTCCCCTTCGAGTACCCCCCTATTCTCTGAAAATTTAAAATCTCGTCCATCTCTTCACCTATTTCCGTGATGATTTTCTCAATCTCCTTTCTTTCTACCTGCTGCCTTTCAGTGTGTGTCCTTTCCTCTCTCTCCTGAAGCCCATGGATAAACACTGATTTTGCCCTTTCCTCCTCCCATTGCCTCACCCTCTGTGACTCTGGATCCTGCCTGTATGTGGTTAGTTTCTCCCTTGATTTTTCCAGTGGCTCTTGATAGCATGGTTGTGCCTCAGCATTCGACCTATCACCCTCTCCATCTGCAACCAGCTGTTCTTCCCTTTCACTCCTTGGTCCTCCTTGGCAGGCTGATATGACCTTAGCATAATTCATAATTCCTTCCTTCCTTTTCGGCCTCGCAGCTTCACATGCTGTGTCTTCTCTGGTCACTGCCCCTGTAACTCGCTTCAGCCTATTTATCTCAACTTCTAGGACCCTTATCTTGGCTACTGCAGTTTCGACTTGTGCCTCCCAATTCTTTGTCTCCTTCTCCAACCTCTTTTCCAATTTCACAGAGAGCTCTTTCTCCATTTTTTCAGAAAGCTCTCCTAATTTTCTCTCCCACTCTTGTTCCATCCTTTTCCACTGCTCCTCCATCCACTCCTCCCTACCAGAACCATTCTCATCTGATCCTTGGTTCCTGCGAATCCCCACCATTTTTTTTTTGTGAGAGAAGAGAGAAGGGAAAAGTAGAAGGAGAGAGAGAAGGGAAGAGTGAGAAGGGAAAGGGGGAGAGAGAGTGTGAGAGGGGGAAAGAGAGAGAAGGGAAGGGAAGGAGAGGGGGAGAGTGAGAAGGGAAAAATGTAGAAGAGATAAAGAGAGAGAGAGAGAGAGAGAGAGAGAGAGAGAGAGAGAGAGAGAGAGAGAGAGAGAGAGAGAGAGAGAGAGAGAGAGAGAGAGAAAGGGAAGGTAGAGAGAGGGGGATAGTGAGAAGGAAAAAGGGGAAGAGAGAGTGAGAGTGAGAGAGAGAGAGGGGGAGAGAGAGTGAAGGGAAGGGTAGGAGAGGGGGAGAGTTAGAAGGGAAAATGGGGAAGAGAGAGAGCAAGAGAGAGAGAGAGGGAGAGAGAGTGAGAGAGGGGGAGAGAGAGTGAAGGGAAGGGTAGGAGAGGGGAAGAGTTAGAAGGGAAAATGGGGAAGAGAGAGAGCAAGAGAGAGAGAGAGAGAGGGAGAGAGAGAGAGGGAGAGAGGGAGAGAGGGAGGGAGAGAGAGACGGAGGGAGAGAGGGAGAGTGAGAGAAGGCAAAGAGAGGGGGGGAGAGAGGGGGAGAGAGGGGGAGGAGGGGGAAAGAGGGGGGAGCGAGAGGGGAGAGAGAGGCTAGGGGGAGAGGGAGGGGAGGAGGGGAGAGAGATGGGGAAAGGGAGAGGGGAGAGATAATGGGAGGGGAGAGATGTTAGAGGGGGAGAGATGTTAGAGGGGGGGAGGTGTTAGAGGTAAGAGATGTTAGAGGAAGCTTACAGCACTTCGCCGTATCTCGCATCTGCTTGACAGTAGGGGTTGCAAGATCCTGTACGAGGCACAAGTACGCTCACACCTTGAGTATGCTCCACTTTCTTGGTTTGCCTGCCCCCCCTCTCATCTGCGACTGCTTGACAGAGTAGAGAACAGAGCAAGACGTCTCATCTCTCGCCTGGACCCATCCTGGATAGATCTGTCATTTCAGCAGAGCCTTCAACATAGGAGGGATGTGGGTGGCCTTACTGTTATGTACAAGGCCAATATTGTCAAAATACCACACTTGGATCCACTTCGAGGACAGCGTGAAACAAGCTTTTATGCCACAAGACGGGCAGAAAGCAGCAACTTCACTCTGGCTGTACCCTTCTCCAGAACATCACTCCATCTGAGATCATACATACCCAGGATGACTCGAGTATGGAACACATTCGTACAGCATAATGATGTCAACGAGATAACGTCAGTTGATCAAATGAAAATGCTGGCCCACAGATGGCTCCAACTTCATCCTGTTCCCTACTTGTATGTCTCATAACAAAAATGCTTTCAAATGAGCTGATGTAGGTAACAGCTCTTAGCTTGCCAATAAAGTTAGGAATCCTTAACCTGTAAATAGCTGTCAATAAAGCTAGGGATCCTTAACCTTGTCAAACCCTTTTTAAAAAAAAAAAAAAAAAAAAAAAAAAAAAAGAGATGGGGGAGGGAAGAGAGGGAGAGAAAAGGAGCGAGGTTCAGATGGTCAGTTCACAGGACGGTGTGAAATCCTGTGTGTGTGTGTGTGTGTGTGTGTGTGCGTGTGTGTGTGTGTGTGTGTGTGTATGTGTGTGTGTGTGTGTGTGTGTGTGTGTGTGTGTGTGTGTGTGTGTGTGTGTGTGTGTGTGTGAGTGTCTGTATTTCGATGTTCACTAGTGGTAGTAGTAGTAGTAGTAGTGTCCATGTATTGTTTGTAATGGCTTGATAAAGCTCCTGGAGAGCGAAACGTTGCCACAATAAAATGTCACATTAGTTGCACTTGTGTCCTTTTACTTTACAAGATCTATGTTAATGGCACACACAGCATCTCTGCTCCCTCTCTAAGGACCCATGGACAGATGTCAGGTCCCACCGCCTTTGAGGTGTCAAGGTCACATAGAAGCTTCTTCACCTCCTCCTTGGTTATGCGTACGTCATCCAGCACTTGTTGGTGTACCCCTCTGTTCTGATTTCCTGGAGTCCTACTGGTTTCCACTGTAAATACTTCTTTAAATCTCGTGTTTAGCTCCTCACTTACCTCTCCGTCGTTTCTTGTGAGCTCCCCATCACCCCTCCTCAGTCTGATTACCTGGTCCTTGACTGTTATTTTCCTCCTGATGTGGCTATGCAAAAGCTTCGGATCAGACTTGACTTTCGATGCTATGTCATTTTCATATTGTCGCTGAGCCTCCCTTCTTATCTGTGCATATTCGTTTCTGGCTCTTAGGCTAATCTCTTTATTTTCCTGAGTTCTCTGTCTTCTGTACCTTTTCCATTCTCTAGTACACCTAGTTTTTGCCTCCCTACACATTTGGGTGAACCAAGGACTCGTTCTGTTCTTCCCATTATTTCTGTTTCCCTTGGGAACAAACCTCTCCTCTGCATCCTTGCATTTTGTTGTCACATAGTCCATCATTTCTTGAACTGGTTTTCCTGTCAGTTACCTCTCCCACTGAATGTCTTGCAGGAAGTTCCTCATGCCTGAGTAGTTCCCCCTTTTGTGAGTTTGGTTTATCCCATCCTATTCCTGCTACGCTCCCCACTTGAAGCTCAACTATGTAGTCGAAGCACAGAACCACATGATCACTAGCTCCTAGGGGCCTTTCATACATTATATCCTCGATGTCCGAACTACTCAAGGTGAATACAAGGTCCAGTCTTGCTGGTTCATCCTCTCCTCTCTCTCTGGTAGTGTCTCTAACATGTTGATGAATGAGGTTTTCCAGTCCCAGTCAATCTCCTTGTGATTGAAATCACCCATATCTAGTAACTTTGTTCCCCTCATGTGTGCTCTTCTGGCCACCTCGGCTAGTGTGTCGACCATTGCTCTGTTGCTCTCATCGTATTCTTCTCTTGGCCTCCTGCAGTTCTGTGGTGGGTTGTACATTACTGCAATTATCACCTTATGTCCCTCAGTCTGGATTGTTCCTACTAAGTAGTCCCTTTCGCCCATGCCATCCATTCCTTCCATTTTCTCAAAACCCCACTGGTTTTTAATGAGCAGTGCAACTCCTCCTCCCCTTCTCCTCCCTCTGTCTTTCCTGAGGATTTGATATCCGGATGGAAAGATTGCATCTGTTATTACTCTGGTGAGTTTTGTTTCTGTGAGTGCTATTGTGTCTGGGGATGTCTCCTTGTGTGTGTGTGTGTGTGTGTGTGTGTGTGTGTGTGTGTGTGTGTGTGTGTGTGTGTGACCCAAAAATTAATATTTGTACTGATAACTCATTACAGATGGGACCGGGTGTGGATGTGTGAATTGCTCATTACTTTATAATTTGTTCATGACTGTAACCACGTATAAACATCAGTAAGTAAATTTACTTACTTACATGATTCATTACTTTTGTTACTTGTAAATTCATTACCTTTGTACCTTGTTCAGCTGTCAGAACTTTGGGGCCCAGTCCCTGGACTTATTATGTTCCTGTTTTAACTACCATGCAGAGGATGGGAATGGGGTAGTGAAATGCGACGGGTGGTATCCGTAGACTTTGTCAGGACTTTCTCCTTAAATTAACATTCTTCATGATAGTCTTCCTTCCACTACAGATTCATATGCTCTCCAAGTCATTCTATTTTGTTCCTTCCTCTCTAAAGTTCCAAACCACTTCAATAACCCCTCCTCTGCCATCTGGATATTACTTTTAGAAACCCTACACCTTCTTCTAATCTTGACACTACGAATTCTTTGCATTACATTCTTACCGCTCGTTCTCTCAGACACGACATCTCCACTGCCTCCAGCCTTCTCCTTGTTGTAACATTCACTGCCGATGCTTCATGGTCATATAAGAGCGTCTGTACCACTACACTCTCATACAATTCCCCCTTTTCTTCCATGGATAATGTTCTTTGTCTCCACAAATTCCTCAGTGCTCGGCTCACCTTTTTCCCTTTATCAATTCTATGATTCACCTCGTTTTTCATGGACCGATCTGCTGACAAGTCCACTTCCATATATTTGATTACATTCACTTCTTCCATACTCCCATCCTCCAATCTGATATTCAATTTTTCATTGCATAATTTTTTTTGCTATCCTCATTACCTTACCCTTTCTTATGGTCACATACCAATTCCTTCTCTTACATACCTTTCCAAAGTCGTTCACCAACCTCTGCAACTTCTTTTCAGAATCTCCCAAGAGCACAGTGCCCTCAGCGAAAAGCAACTGTGACAACTCTCACTTTGTGTTAGATTCTCTCTCAATCCCACACCTCTTGCCAACACCTGAGCATTCACCTTCCTCACAACCTCGTCTATAAATATAATGAACAGTGGTGACATCAATCATCCTTGTCTAAGGTCTACTTTTAATGGGAAATAATCTCCCTCTCTCCTACATACTCTGACCTGAGCCTCACTATCCTCGTAAAAACTCTTAACTGCTTTCAGTAACCTACCACCTATTCCATATATTTGCAACTTCTGCAAATATACCTGTATCTAAATATTATTCACCTATATGCTTTACTGTACTCACTGTCTAGGCAAGTGTTTACAGTGAAGCTAAAGCCTCCATGTTCATCTGCGATTCTGCTCTCCGTCTTACTCTTAATTCTTACAATAATAACTACCATACATTTTACCAGGTATATTCAACAGGCTTAATGAAACAGATTGTTACAGCTCTTGACAAAGAGTCTGCATCTTTCAAGTATCTTCAAGACTTCTTTCCCAAGCTAGTGACTTAATTTTACAATATAATGTTAAACATTTAACAACATCCACATAGATTTTCAGAAATTTTATGGAATTTTAATTATTAAACTGTTAAGGGTCGCAGATCACCTGGGAAATAACAGACATTTAATCCTTCACCAACATGATGGTAGTTCCATTAAAGGAAAATTTATACAAGAATAAAGTATCTTGTAATATACATCTGTACTTTATTGGTGTTTCATGTCTGTTTATTGTTAGAACTTTGTCTGAGGAAGAGCGTTACTTCTATATTATAATTGTTGAATAAAATTAGTATTTGTCCAACTTTGCTAACTCAAGTCTCTGCTCAAGTTGCATATTGGTTGTCTCTGATTGTAACTACACACTGTGTTGTATGTTGTTTGTCTGTGATAGTAACTACACACTGTGTTGTATGTTGTTTGTCTGTGATAGTAACTACACACTGTGTTGTATGTTGTTTGTCTCTGATTGTAACTACACACTGTGTTGTATGTTGTTTGTCTGTGACTGTAACTACACACTGTGTTGTATGTTGTTTGTCTGTGATAGTAACTACACACTGTGTTGTATGTTGTTTGTCTGTGATAGTAACTACACACTGTGTTGTATGTTGTTTGTCTCTGATTGTAACTACACACTGTGTTGTATGTTGTTTGTCTGTGACTGTAACTACACACTGTGTTGTATGTTGTTTGTCTGTGATAGTAACTACACACTGTGTTGTATGTTGTTTGTCTCTGATTGTAACTACACACTGTGTTGTATGTTGTTGGTCTGTGATTGTAACTACACACTGTGTTGTATGGACAGTCTGTGATTAGAGGTCACCTTCATACACCGTGTGAACAGTCTGTAGTGTGCTAGTGACTTGTGCACATTGGTACTTGTACTACTCAGTAGTACATCATGGTACTTTCAAAAGTAAGGAGTACACCATGGTACTTGTGCTAGTGACTTGTACACCACGGTACTTGCACTAGCCAGTAGTACACCATGGTACTTGTGCTAGTGACTTGTACACCATTGTACATGCACTAGTTAGTAGTACACCATGGTACTTGTAATACTCAGTAGTACACCATGGTACTTGTATTAGTCAGTAGCACATTATGGTACTTGTGCTAGTGAGTAGTACACCATGGTACTTGTGCTACTGTTGTACACCATGGCACCTGTGCTAGTGAGTTGTACACCATGGTGCTTGGGCTAGAGTTGTGCACCATGACACTTGTGCTAGTGTGGTACATCATGGTACTTGTCCTAGTGAGCTATACATCATGACACTTGTGCCAGTGAGTTGTACATCATGGCACTTGTCCTAGTGAGTTGTACATCATGGCACTTGTCCTAGTGAGTTGTACATCATGGTACTTGTGCTAGTGAATTGAACATTATGGCACTTGTGCTAGTGAGTTGTACATCATGGTACTTGTGCTAGTAAGTTGTACATCATGGTACTTGTGCTAGTGAGTTGAACATTATGGTACTTGTGCTAGTGAGTTGTACACCATGGTACTTGTGCTAGAGTTGCACACCATGGCACTTGTACTAGTGAGTTGTACATCATGATATTTGTCCTAGTGAGTTGTACATCATGGCACTTGCGCTAGTGAGTTGTACACCATTGTGCTTGTGCTAGTGAGTTGTACATCATGGCACTTGTGCAAGTGCGTTGTACATCATGGTACTTGTGCTAGACTAGTACACCATGGTACTTGTGCTAGAGTTATACACCATGGCACTTGTGCAAGTGAGTTGTACATCATGGTACTTGTGTGCTAGTGAGTTGTACATCATGGTACTTGTGTGCTAGTGAGTTGTACATCATGGTACTTGTGCTAGTGAGTTGTACACCATGGTACTTGTGTGCTAGTGAGTTGTACATCATCGTACTTGTGCTAGTGAGTTGTACACCATGGTACTTGTGCTAGTGAGTTGTTCATCATCGTACTTGTGCTAGTGAGTTGTACACCATGGTACTCGTGCTAGTGAGTTGTACATCATGGTACTTGTGCTAGTGAGTTGTACACCATGGTACTCGTGCTAGTGAGTTGTACACCATGGTACTTGTGCTAGTGAGTTGTACACCATGGTACTCGTGCTAGTGAGTTGTACATCATGGTACTTGAGCTAGTGAGTTGTATATCATGGTACTTGTGGTAGTGAGTTGTATATCATGGTACTTGAGCTAGTGAGTTGTACATTATGGTACTTGTGGTAGTGAGTTGTACATCATGGTACTTGTGCTAGTGAGTTATACATCATGGTACTTGTGCTAGAGAGTTGTACATCATGGTACTTGTGCTAGTGAGTTGTACATCATGGTACTTGTGCTAGTGAGTTGTACATCATGGTACTTGTGCTAGTGAGTTGTACATCATGGTACTTGAGCTAGTGAATTGTGCATCGTGGTACTTTTGCTAGTGAGTTGTACATTATGGTACTTGTGCTAGTGAGTTGTACATCATGGTATTTGTGCTAGTGAGTTGTACATCATGGTACTTGTGCTAGTGAGTTGTACATCATGGTACTTGTGCTAGTGAGTTGTACATCATGGTAGTTGTGCTAGTGAGTTCTACATCATGGTACATGTGCTAGTGAGTTGTTCATCATGGTAGTTGTGCTAGTGAGTTGTACATCATGGTACTTGTGCTATTGAGTTGTACGTTATGGTACTTGTGCTAGTGAGTTGTACATCATGGTACTTTAGCTAATGAGTTGTACATCACGGTAGTTGTGCTAGTGAGTTATACACCATGGTACTTGTGCTAGTGAGTTGTACATCATGGTACTTGTACTAGTGAGTTGTACATCATGGTAGTTGTGCTAGTGAGTTGTTCATCATGGTACTTTAGCTAATGAGTTGTACATCACGGTAGTTGTGCTAGTGAGTTGTACACCATGGTAGTTGTGCTAGTGAGTTGTACACCATGGTAGTTGTGCTAGTGAGTTGTACATCATGGTATGTATGTGAGTCTGAGGTGTTCCGTGTGATACAACTTTGATATGATCCATCCCGTGTTGGACTTATTAAACAATTTACGTTTCAAGTTATTAGGTGATTATTGATTTCCATGCAGACTGTAAATATATATGTGAAATTATCATTATTATTCAGATAAATATTTCTCTTTCTGTTTGACGAAATCCATAAACTAGTGAAAAGTGAAATGATTCGTAAGTAACTTCCAGATGTTTGTGTACAAGCACAGCTTTGTTAGCAGAGACCAACAGGTTTGTTAGCAGACACCAGCAGGTTTGTTAGCAGACACCAGCAGGTTAACATACATGACGTAGTACAAGCACAGCTTTGTTAGCAGAGACCAGCAGGTTTGTTAGCAGAGACCAGCAGGTTTGTTAGCAGAGACCAGCAGGTTTGTTAGCAGAGACCAGCAGGTTTGTTAGCAGACACCAGCAGGTTAACATACATGACGTAGTACAAGCACAGCTTTGTTAGCAGAGACCAGCAGGTTTGTTAGCAGATACCAGCAGGTTTGTTAGCAGACACCAGCAGGTTTGTTAGCAGACACCAGCAGGTTTGTTAGCAGACACCAGCAGGTTAACATACATGACGTAGTACAAGCACAGCTTTGTTAGCAGAGACCAACAGGTTTGTTAGCAGACACCAGCAGGTTAACATACATGACGTAGTACAAGCACAGCTTTGTTAGCAGAGACCAACAGGTTTGTTAGCAGACACCAGCAGGTTTGTTAGCAGACACCAGCAGGTTAACATACATGACGTAGTACAAGCACAGCTTTGTTAGCAGAGACCAACAGGTTTGTTAGCAGACACCAGCAGGTTTGTTAGCAGACACCAGCAGGTTTGTTAGCAGACACCAGCAGGTTTGTTAGCAGACACCAGCAGGTTAACATACATGACGTAGTACAAGTACAGCTTTGTTAGCAGAGACCAACAGGCTTGTTAGCAGACACCAGCAGGTTAACATACATGACGTAGTACAAGCACAGCTTTGTTAGCAGAGACCAACAGGTTTGTTAGCAGACACCAGCAGGTTTGTTAGCAGACACCAGCAGGTTAACATACATGACGTAGTACAAGCACAGCTTTGTTAGCAGAGACCAACAGGTTTGTTAGCAGACACCAGCAGGTTAACATACATGACGTAGTACAAGCACAGCTTTGTTAGCAGAGACCAACAGGTTTGTTAGCAGACACCAGCAGGTTTGTTAGCAGACACCAGCAGGTTTGTTAGCAGAGACCAGCAGGTTTGTTAGCAGAGACCAGCAGGTTTGTTAGCAGACACCAGCAGGTTTGTTAGCAGACACCAGCATTTTAACATACATGACGTAGTACAAGCACAGCTTTGTTAGCAGACACCAGCAGGTTTGTTAGCAGACACCAGCAGGTTTGTTAGCAGACACCAGCAGGTTTGTTAGCAGACACCAGCAGGTTAACATACATGACGTAGTACAAGTACAGCTTTGTTAGCAGACACCAGCAGGTTTGTTAGCAGACACCAGCAGGTTAACATACATGACGTAGTACAAGTACAGCTTTGTTAGCAGACACCAGCAGGTTTGTTAGCAGACACCAGCAGGTTAACATACATGACGTAGTACAAGTACAGCTTTGTTAGCAGACACCAGCAGGTTTGTTAGCAGACACCAGCAGGTTTGTTAGCAGACACCAGCAGGTTAACATACATGACGTAGTACAAGCACAGCTTTGTTAGCAGAGACCAACAGGTTTGTTAGCAGACACCAGCAGGTTTGTTAGCAGACACCAGCAGGTTTGTTAGCAGACACCAGCAGGTTTGTTAGCAGACACCAGCAGGTTTGTTAGCAGACACCAGCAGGTTTGTTAGCAGACACCAGCAGGTTTGTTAGCAGACACCAGCAGGTTTGTTAGCAGACACCAGCAAGTCAACATACATGACGTAGTAGGTGTTTTAATTTCGCATTTCTTTTCATTTGATTTTTATGTAAATAATTTGCGCAATAATATCAAATTCAGAAAATAGATGATATCAATATATTCATATTAATCTGAAATGTACGAATATATTTCATAAAATATTAAATATAAAATATATTCAGTGATCATTATCCTTGATAATTGTATTAATTTTGTACTATAATTATTTTTAATAATAATTTTATTACCTTAACATTATAAACTTAATTTCCTTACCTTATTACATAATATTTGTATTTTGTATAAGTTTTATAAGGATTAATTAACATTTCGTAATTATTTATATTCTTTTATATATTTTTGTTATGCTTCATAGTGGGCACGACTTCATAGTGTTAAGTTAACAGTAGTTATTGCACTTACAACTTCCTCCTGGAACTGACAGTAGTTATTGCACTTACAACTTTCTCCTGGAACTGACAGTAGTTATTGCACTTACAACTTTCTCCTGGAACTGACAGTAGTTACTGCACTTACAACTTTCTCCTGGAACTGACAGTAGTTATTGCACTTACAACTTCCTCCTGGAACTGACAGTAGTTATTGCACTTACAACTTCCTCCTGGAACTGACAGTAGTTATTGCACTTACAACTTTCTCCTGGAACTGACAGTAGTTATTGCACTTACAACTTTCTCCTGGAACTGACAGTAGTTATTGCACTTACAACTTTCTCCTGGAACTGACAGTAGTTATTGCACTTACAACTTTCTCCTGGAACTGACAGTAGTTATTGCACTTACAACTTTCTCCTGGAACTGACAGTAGTTATTGCACTTACAACTTTCTCCTGGAACTGACAGTAGTTATTGCACTTACAACTTTCTCCTGGAACTGACAGTAGTTATTGCACTTACAACTTTCTCCTGGAACTGACAGTAGTTATTGCACTTACAACTTTCTCCTGGAACTGACAGTAGTTATTGCACTTACAACTTTCTCCTGGAACTGACAGTAGTTATTGCACTTACAACTTCCTCCTGGAACTGACAGTAGTTATTGCACTTACAACTTCCTCCTGGAACTGACAGTAGTTATTGCACTTACAACTTCCTCCTGGAACTGACAGTAGTTATTGCACTTACAACTTCCTCCTGGAACTGACAGTAGTTATTGCACTTACAACTTCCTCCTGGAACTGACAGTAGTTATTGCACTTACAACTTCCTCCTGGAACTGACAGTAGTTATTGCACTTACAACTTCCTCCTGGAACTGACAGTAGTTATTGCACTTACAACTTTCTCCTGGAACTGACAGTAGTTATTGCACTTACAACTTTCTCCTGGAACTGACAGTAGTTATTGCACTTACAACTTTCTCCTGGAACTGACAGTAGTTATTGCACTTACAACTTCCTCCTGGAACTGACAGTAGTTATTGCACTTACAACTTCCTCCTGGAACTGACAGTAGTTATTGCACTTACAACTTTCTCCTGGAACTGACAGTAGTTATTGCACTTACAACTTTCTCCTGGAACTGACAGTAGTTATTGCACTTACAACTTTCTCCTGGAACTGACAGTAGTTATTGCACTTACAACTTTCTCCTGGAACTGACAGTAGTTATTGCACTTACAACTTTCTCCTGGAACTGACAGTAGTTATTGCACTTACAACTTTCTCCTGGAACTGACTCAACTCAAGTGATCTATTTGCATAGAAACATTTCTATTTATATAGTAATATTTCTAAGCAAATAGGGAACTTGATTCTTTAGCAACTTAAGCCTTTAGGGTTGGTACGGTTTTTGATGTTGCTTTGTGAATCAATATTAAAGGTCACAGATTTTCCAGCTAAACTACTTTATACATCAGATGATATTCATTAATGGAAGTTTATCCGAGACATTAACAAGGAGACGTGTCAGCCAGGAGACGTGTCAGCCAGAAGATGTGTCAGCCAGGAGACGTGTCAACCAGGAGACGTGTCGGCCAGGAGACGTGCCAGTCAGGAGACGTGTCAGTCAGGAGACGTGAGAGCCAAGAGACTTGTCGGCCAGGAGACGTGTCAGCCAGGACACGTGTGAGCTAGGAGAAGTGTCGACCAGGAGGCGTGTCGGCCAGGACACGTGTCAGCCAGGAGACGTGTCAACCAGGAGACGTGTCGGCAGGAAGACGTGTCAACCAGGAGACGCGTCAGCCAGGAGACGTGCCAGCCAGGAGACGTGTCAACCAGGAGACGTGTCAGCCAGGAGACGTGTCAGACAGGAGACGTGTCAACCAGGAGACGTGTCAACCAGGAGACGTGTCAGCCAGGAGACGTGTCAACCAGGAGACATGTCGGCCAGGAGACGTGTCGGCCAGGAGACGTGTCGGCCAGGAGACGTGTTGGCCAGGAGACGTGTCGGCCAGGAGACTTGTCGGCCAGTAGACGTGCCGACCAGGAGACGTGTCGGCCAGGAGACGTCTTGGCCAGGAGACGTGTCGGCCAGGAGACGTGTCGGCCAGGAGACGTGTCGGCTAGGAGACGTGTCGACCAGGAGACGTGTCGGCCAGGGGACGTGCCGACCAGGGGACGTGTCAACCAGGAGACGTGTCAGCCAGGAGACGTGTCGGCTAGGAGACGTGTCAGCCAGGAGACGTGTCAACCAGGAGACGTGTCAACCAGGAGACGTGTCAACCAGGAGACGTGTCAGCCAGGAGACGTGTCAGCCAGTTGTAAGATGCTCAGACAAAATTATTTTTGTCACTAAATCAGGTCTCTCGAATAGATAATATTTTTTTAGAGAATTTTTGTTTTATGTTTGTGATGGTCAATGATTTTTGTGTCACTGAAGACTTGTCTCGTTGCGAAGGTCTTTATATACTGTAACATGTATTTATATTGAAGATATATATGAATATATATGAATATATTGAAGATATTATAACCACAGTGACTAACACAGTTGGGAAACAGTTATTAATACTAAAGTATTGTTGAACGTATAACGTATAATAACTTTTACTGATGGAAGAATACCTCTGAAACTCCCGTAACTACTGAACCATAGTGACTTCAGTCTTGTTTAGAGGAAAGATGAAGTCTGTTGTAGTTACTGAAGCATTGTACAACAGTTACTTCTGCATAATAGGTTGTAGCATTTCACTGCAATTTCTCGGTTGTAAACAAACAAGAATGATTAAAATAATTAGACTCATATCTCTACACAAGTGTAACTTTGGTACCAGCCTGTGCTAGTGAAACACAAGTGTAACTTTGGTACCAGCCTGTGCTAGTGAAACACAAGTGTAACTTTGGTACCAGCCTGTGCTAGTGAAACACAAGTGTAACTTTGGTACCAGCCTGTGCTAGTGAAACACAAGTGTAACTTTGGTACCAGCCTGTGCTAGTGAAACACAAGTGTAACTTTGGTACCAGCCTGTGCTAGTGAAACACAAGTGTAACTTTGGTACCAGCCTGTGCTAGTGAAACACAAGTGTAACTTTGGTACCAGCCTGTGCTAGTGAAACACAAGTGTAACTTTGGTACCAGCATGTGCTAGTGAAACACAAGTGTAACTTTGGTACCAGCCTGTGCTAGTGAAACACAAGTGTAACTTTGGTACCAGCATGTGCTAGTGAAACACAAGTGTAACTTTGGTACCAGCCTGTGCTAGTGAAACACAAGTGTAACTTTGGTACCAGCATGTGCTAGTGAAACACAAGTGTAACTTTGGTACCAGCCTGTGCTAGTGAAGCACAAGTGTAACTTTGGTACCAGCCTGTGCTAGTGAAACACAAGTGTAACTTTGGTACCAGACTGTGCTAGTGAAACACAAGTGTAACTTTGGTACCAGCCTGTGCTAGTGAAGCACAAGTGTAACTTTGGTACTATCCTGTGCTAGTGAACCACAAGTGTAACTTTGGTACCAGCCTGTGCTAGTGAAGCACAAGTGTAACTTTGGTACCAGCCTGTGCTAGTGAAACACAAGTGTAACTTTGGTACCAGCCTGTGCTAGTGAAACACAAGTGTAACTTTGGTACCAGACTGTGCTAGTGAAACACAAGTGTAACTTTGGTACCAGCCTGTGCTAGTGAAGCACAAGTGTAACTTTGGTACTATCCTGTGCTAGTGAAACACAAGTGTAACTTTGGTACCAGCCTGTGCTAGTGAAGCACAAGTGTAACTTTGGTACCAGCCTGTGATAGTGAAACACAAGTGTAACTTTGGTACCAGACTGTGCTAGTGAAACACAAGTGTAACTTTGGTACCAGCCTGTGCTAGTGAAACACAAGTGTAACTTTGGTACCAGCCTGTGCTAGTGAAGCACAAGTGTAACTTTGGTACCAGCCTGTGCTAGTGAAGCACAAGTGTAACTTTGGTACCAGCCTGTGCTAGTGAAACACAAGTGTAACTTTGGTACCAGCCTGTGCTAGTGAAGCACAAGTGTAACTTTGGTACCAGACTGTGCTAGTGAAGCACAAGTGTAACTTTGGTACCAGCCTGTGCTAGTGAAACACAAGTGTAACTTTGGTACCAGACAGTGCTAGTGAAACACAAGTGTAACTTTGGTACCAGCCTGTGCTAGTGAAGCACAAGTGTAACTTTGGTACCAGCCTGTGCTAGTGAAACACAAGTGTAACTTTGGTACCAGCCTGTGCTAGTGAAACACAAGTGTAACTTTGGTACCAGCCTGTGCTAGTGAAACACAAGTGTAACTTTGGTACCAGGCTGTGCTAGTGAAACACAAGTGTAACTTTGGTACCAGCCTGTGCTAGTGAAACACAAGTGTAACTTTGGTACCAGCCTGTGCTAGTGAAACACAAGAGTAACTTTGGTACCAGCCTGTGCTAGTGAAACACAAGAGTAACTTTGGTACCAGCCTGTGCTAGTGAAACACAAGTGTAACTTTGGTACCAGCCTGTGTTAGTGAAACACAAGTGTAACTTTGGTACCAGCCTGTGCTAGTGAAACACAAGTGTAACTTTGGTACCAGCCTGTGTTAGTGAAACACAAGTGTAACTTTGGTACCAGCCTGTGCTAGTGAAACACAAGTGTAACTTTGGTACCAGCCTGTGTTAGTGAAACACAAGTGTAACTTTGGTACCAGCCTGTGTTAGTGAAACACAAGTGTAACTTTGGTACCAGCCTGTGTTAGTGAAACACTAGTGTAACTTTGGTACCAGCCTGTGCTAGTGAAACACAAGTGTAACTTTGGTACCAGCCTGTGTTAGTGAAACACAAGTGTAACTTTGGTACCAGCCTGTGCTAGTGAAACACAAGTGTAACTTTGGTACCAGCCTGTGTTAGTGAAACACAAGTGTAACTTTGGTACCAGGCTATGCTAGTGAAACACAAGTGTACCTTTGGTACCAGCCTGTGCTAGTGAAAGACAAGTGTAACTTAGGTACGAGCCTGTGCTAGTGAAGCACAAGTGTAACTTTGGTACCAGCCTGTGCTAGTGAAACACAAGTGTAACTTTGGTACCAGCCTGTGCTAGTGAAACACAAGTGTAACTTTGGTACCAGCCTGTGGTAGTGAAAGACAAGTGTAACTTTGGTACCAGCCTGTGCTAGTGAAGCACAAGTGTAACTTTGGTACCAGCCTGTGCTAGTGAAGCACAAGTGTAACTTTGGTACCAGCCTGTGCTAGTGAAGCACAAGTGTAACTTTGGTACCAGGCTGTGCTAGTGAAACACAAGTGTAACATGGTACCAGGCTGTGCTAGTGAAACACAAGTGTAACATGGTACCAGGCTGTGCTAGTGAAACACAAGTGTAACATGGTACCAGGCTGTGCTAGTGAAACACAAGTGTAACATGGTACCAGGCTGTGCTAGTGAAACAGATCAAAGCCGTACACAGTGTTAGATAGAACTGTAAAATATATTTATAAAACACAAATAAAAAATACTACAGTAACACAGAAGAACAATAACAATAACACAAGAAAATTAAATCACAATTACAATGCTGCAACATTCAAGACCAGTACTACCTGTAGTCTACCTGGAGGGTATACTACCTGTAGTCTACCTGGAGGGTATACTACCTGTAGTCTACCTGGAGGGTATACTACCTGTAGTCTACCTGGAGGGTATACTACCTGTAGTCTACCTGGAGGGTATACTACCTGTAGTCTACCTGGAGGGTATACTACCTGTAGTCTACCTGGAGGGTATACTACCTGTAGTCTACCTGGAGGGTATACTACCTGTAGTCTACCTGGAGGGTATACTACCTGTAGTCTACCTGGAGGGTATACTACCTGTAGTCTACCTGGAGGGTATACTACCTGTAGTCTACCTGGAGGGTATACTACCTGTAGTCTACCTGGAGGGTATACTACCTGTAGTCTACCTGGAGGGTATACTACCTGTAGTCTACCTGGAGGGTATACTACCTGTAGTCTACCTGGAGGGTATACTACCTGTAGTCTACCTGGAGGGTATACTACCTGTAGTCTACCTGGAGGGTATACTACCTGTAGTCTACCTGGAGGGTATACTACCTGTAGTCTACCTGGAGGGTATACTACCTGTAGTCTACCTGGAGGGTATACTACCTGTAGTCTACCTGGAGGGTATACTACCTGTAGTCTACCTGGAGGGTATACTACCTGTAGTCTACCTGGAGGGTATACTACCTGTAGTCTACCTGGAGGGTATACTACCTGTAGTCTACCTGGAGGGTATACTACCTGTAGTCTACCTGGAGGGTATTCCGGGGACCAACGCCCCCGTGGCCCAGTCCATGACCAGGCGTTCCGGTGGATTAGTACCTGATCAACTAAACTGTTACTATTGGTCACACGTACTCCAATGGTATGAACCATAGCCTGGCTGATCCGGCACTGACTTAAAGTATCTGTCCAGCTCCCTCTTGAAGGCAGTCCCTACTCTTCAGTGCGGGTATGTCGCACCGCCTGCCCACTCTTTTGCTTAGGTATGGAGTGATTTCTGTGTCCAGATTAGGGACCAGTCCCTCTAGGATTTTTCAGGTGTAGGTTATGATGTAAGACTCTCGCCTGCGCTCCAGTGTGTACAAGTCAAGTGTTTCCAGGAGTTTAGGTGTTTGACGGAACTTATGTTTGCAGTAGAGGTTCTCTGTACACTCTCCTGAGCCGCGATTTCTTCTGCCTTGAATGGAGATGTTAATGTACATTAACACTGAATACCAGTACAGTAACATAGAAGACTAGTACTGTTACACAAAAAAAAACAGTAAAGTAACACAGAAGAACAATACAGTGACACAGAAGAACACTTGAGTAACACTGAGGAACAGTACAATACATAAACAAAAACACAGAAAAAACAGAAGAGAACAGCAGAAGACGAGTACAGAACAGTAACACAAAAAAAACAAAGTAACATAAAAGAACAGTGCAGTACAGTAACATAGAAGAACAGTACAGTAACACAGAAAAGAACAGTAACACAGAAGAAAAGTACTAACTCTACTGTACTGGGAACAGTACAGTGGAGTAACACAGCAAACTAGTACTGCAACACAGAAGACCAGTCCTGTAACACAGGAGACCAGTACAATAACACACAAGACCAGTACAGTAACACAGAAGACCAGAACAATAGCACAAAAGACCAGTACAATAACACAGAAGACCAGTACATTAACACAAAAGACCAGCGCAGTAACACAGAAGACCAGAACAATAGCACAGAAGACCAGTACAGTAACACAGAAGACCAGTACAGTAACACAGAAGCCCAGTACAGTAACACAGAAGACCAGTACAATAACACAGAAGACCAGTACAATAACACAGACGACCAGTACAGTAACACAGAAGACCAGAACAATAGCACAGAAGACCAGTACATTAATACAGTAACATAGAAGACCAGTACAATAACACAGAAGACCAGTACAATAACACAGAAGACCAGTACAGTAACACAGAAGACCAGTATAGTAACACAGAAGACCAGTATTGTGATACAGAAGACCAGTACTGCGGCACAGAAGACCAGTACTGCAGCACAGAAGACCAGTGCTGTAACATAGAAAACCAGTACTGTAATACAGAAGAACAGTACTGTAACACAGAAATCCAGTACTGTAACACAGAAGACCAGTACTGCAGCACAGAAGACCAGTGCTGTAACATAGAAAACCAGTACTGTAATACAGAAGAACAGTACTGTAACACAGAAGACCAGTACTGTAACACAGAAGACCAGTACTGCAGCACAGAAGACCAGTACTGCAGCACAGAAGACCAGTTCTGTAACACAGAAGACCAGTACTGTAACACAGAAGAACAGTACTGTAACACAGAAGACCAGTACAGTAACACAGAAGACCAGTACAGTAACAGAGAAGACCAGTACTGTAACACAGAAGACCAGTACAGTAACACAGAAGACCAGAACAGTAACACAGAAGACCAGTACAGTAACACAGAAGACCAGTACTGTAACACAGAAGACCAGTACTGCAACACAGAAGACCAGTACTGTAACACGGAAGACCAGTACAGTAACACAGAAGACCAGTACAGTAACACAGAAGACCAATACTGTAACACAGAAGACCAGTACTGTAACACAGAAGACCAGTACAGTAACACAGAAGATCAGTACAGTAACACAGAAGACCAGTACAGTAACACAGAAGACCAGTACAGTAACACAGAAGACCAGTAAAGTAACACAGAAGACCAGTACAGTAACACAGAAGACCAGTACAGTAACACAGAAGACCAGTACTGTAACACAGAAAACCAGTACTGCAACACAGAAGACCAGTACTGTGGCACAGAAGACCAGTACTGTAACACAGAAGACCAGTACAGTAACACAGAAGACCAGTACTGTAACACAGAAGACCAGTACTGTAATACAGAAGACCAGTACTGTAACACAGAAGACCAGTACAGTAACAAAGAAGACCAGTACTGTAACACAGAAGACCAGTACAGTAACACAGAAGACCAGTACTGTAACACAGAAGACCAGTACTGTAACACAGAAGACCAGTACTGTAACACAGAAGACCAGTACTCTAACACAGAAGACCAGTACTGTAACACAGAAGACCAGTACTGTAACACAGAAGACCAGTACAGTTACACAGAAGACCAGTACTGTAACACAGAAGACCAGTACTGTAACACAGAAGACCAGTATAGTAACACAGAAGACCAGTATTGTGATACAGAAGACCAGTACTGCGGCACAGAAGACCAGTACTGCAGCACAGAAGACCAGTACTGCAGCACAGAAGACCAGTGCTGTAACATAGAAAACCAGTACTGTAATACAGAAGAACAGTACTGTAACACAGAAGATCAGTACTGTAACACAGAAGACCAGTACTGCAGCACAGAAGACCAGTACTGCAGCACAGAAGACCAGTACTGCAGCACAGAAGACCAGTTCTGTAACATAGAAAACCAGTACTATAATACAGAAGAACAGTACTGTAACACAGAAGACCAGTACTGTAACACAGAAGACCAGTACTGCACCACAGAAGACCAGTACTGCAGCACAGAAGACCAGTTCTGTAACACAGAAGACCAGTACTGCAGCACAGAAGGCCAGTTCTGTAACACAGAAAACCAGTACTGTAACACAGAAGACCAGTACAGTAACACAGAAGACCAGTACTGTAACATAGAAGACCAGTACTCTAACACAGAAGACCAGTACTGTAACACAGAAGACCAGTACTGCAACACAGAAGACCAGTACTGTAACACAGAAGACCAGTACTGCAACACAGAAGACCAGTACTGTAGCACAGAAGACCAGTACTGTAACACAGAAGACTAGTACAGTAACACAGAAGACCAGTACTGTAACACAGAAGACCAGTACTGCAATACAGAAGACCAGTACTGTAACACAGAAGACCAGTACAGTAACACAGAAGACCAGTACAGTAACACAGAAGACCAGTACAGTAACACAGAAGACCAGTACTGTAACACAGAAGACCAGTACAGTAACACAGAAGATCAGAACAGTAACACAGAAGACCAGTACAGTAACACAGAAGACCAGTACTGTAACACAGAAGACCAGTACTGCAACACAGAAGACCAGTACTGTAACACAGAAGACCAGTACAGTAACACAGAAGACCAGTACAGTAACACAGAAGACCAATACTGTAACACAGAAGACCAGTACTGTAACACAGAAGACCAGTACAGTAACACAGAAGATCAGTACAGTAACACAGAAGAACAGTACTGTAACACAGAAGACCAGTACAGTAACACAGAAGACCAGTACTGTAACATAGAAGACCAGTACTCTAACACAGAAGACCAGTACTGTAACACAGAAGACCAGTACTGTAACACAGAAGACCAGTACTGTAACACAGAAGACCAGTACTGCAACACAGAAGACCAGTACTGTAGCACAGAAGACCAGTACTGTAACACAGAAGACCAGTACAGTAACACAGAAGACCAGTACTGTAACACAGAAGACCAGTACTGTAATACAGAAGACCAGTACTGTAACACAGAAGACCAGTACAGCAACACTGAAGACCAGTACAGTAACACAGAAGACCAGTACTGTAACACAGAAGACCAGTACAGTAACACAGAAGACCAGAACAGTAACACAGAAGACCAGTACAGTAACACAGAAGACCAGTACTGTAACACAGAAGACCAGTACTGCAACACAGAAGACCAGTACTGTAACACAGAAGACCAGTACAGTAACACAGAAGACCAGTACAGTAACACAGAAGACCAATACTGTAACACAGAAGACCAGTACTGTAACACAGAAGACCAGTACAGTAACACAGAAGAACAGTACAGTAACACAGAAGACCAGTACAGTAACACAGAAGACCAGTACAGTAACACAGAAGACCAGTAAAGTAACACAGAAGACCAGTACAGTAACACAGAAGACCAGTAAAGTAACACAGAAGACCAGTACAGTAACACAGAAGACCAGTACAGTAACACAGAAGACCAGTACTGTAACACAGAAGACCAGTACTGCAACACAGAAGACCAGTACTGTAGCACAGAAGACCAGTACTGTAACACAGAAGACCAGTACAGTAACACAGAAGACCAGTACTGTAACACAGAAGACCAGTACTGTAATAAGAACATAAGAACATAAGAACGAAGGAACACTGCAGAAGGCCTACTGGCACATGCGAGGCAGGTCCAAGTCTCCTACCGGCTTAAGCCAATGCACCCAACCTAGTCAGGTCAGGTCACATTGACTTAAGGGAGGAACACGGCAACCGACCTGGTAGCACAAGCTATCAGGTCTAACTCACACCCACCCACATCTACTCATGTATTTATCCAACCTATTTTTAAAGCTACACAACGTTCTGGCCTCTATAACGGTACTTGGGAGTTTGTTCCACTCATCCACAACTCTATTACCAAACCAGTACTTTCCTATATCCTTCCTGAATCTGAATTTTTCCAACTTAAAACCATTGCTGCGAGTCCTGTCTAGGCTAGATATTTTCAGCACACTATTTACATCCCCTTTATTTATTCCTGTCTTCCATTTATACACCTCAATCATATCCCCCCTAATTCTACGTCTTTCTAGAGAGTGCAGTTTCAGGGCCCTTAGTCTATCCTCATAGGGAAGGTTTCTGATACATGGGATCAACTTTGTCATCCTCCTTTGTACATTTTCCAGAGAATTTATATCCATTCTGTAATACGGTGACCAAAACTGTGCAGCATAATCTAAATGAGGCCTAACCAAGGATGTATAGAGTTGAAGAACAACCTGAGGACTCCTATTATTTATGCTTCTTGATATGAAGCCAAGGATTCTATTAGCTTTATTGCGAACACTTATGCACTGTTGTCTTGGTTTCAGATTACTGCTAACCAGAACTCCTAAATCTTTTTCGCAATCCGTAATATTAAGATCTACATTATTTAGTTTATATGTGGCTTGGTTATTGTCCTGTCCAACATTTAGAACTTTGCATTTGTCTATATTAAACTGCATCTGCCACTTCTCCGACCACTGCATCAGTCTATTCAAATCTTCCTGTAGTGCTCGAATGTCCTCGTCAGAATGAATTTGACGGCCTATTTTGGTGTCATCGGCAAACTTGCCGATGTCGCTCTTTATGCCCTCATCTATGTCGTTTATGTAGATTGTGAACAGCAGGGGGCCCAACACTGACCCCTGTGGAACACCGCTCGTGACACTTCCCCACTCTGATTTCTCCCCATTTATGCAAACTCTCTGCTGCCTATTTGTCAACCATGCCTCTATCCAGGAAAAAATTTCTCCTCCTATTCCATGTGCTTTAATTTTCCTCAATAGTCTCTGATGTGGGTCCCTGTCAAAAGCCTTACTGAAGTCCATATACACAATATCATATTCATTACCATGATCTACCTCCTCAAATACCTTAGTGAAAAAAGTTAATAAATTCGTAAGGCAGGAACGCCCCTTTGTAAAACCATGCTGAGATTCGTTGATTAATTTATGCTTTTCAAGGTGGCTACGAACTGCCTCGGCAATTATTGATTCCATAAATTTTCCCACTATGGAGGTTAGGCTTATTGGTCTATAGTTCGAAGCTAAGGACCTGTCACCTGTTTTGAAAATAGGTATCACATTTGCCATTTTCCACTTATCTGGCACCATGCCAGTTTGTAGTGATATGTTGAAAAGATTAGCCAAAGGTGTGCTAAGCTCCTCTTTACATTCCTTTAGAACCCTTGCATACAGTTCATCAGGGCCTGGGGATTTGTTAGGTTTTAATTTATCTATTTGCCTAAGGACCATGTCACTTGTGACCCTAATAGTGCACAGTTTATTATCGTCCTGTTCTACATAATTTATCATTACTGGAATATCGCTGGTATCCTCCTGTGTAAAAACTGAGAGGAAGTATGTGTTAAAAATTCTACACATTTCCTTATCACTGTCAGTGAGCTGACCCGAGGAACTTTTGAGTGGGCCTATCTTGTCCCTGATCTTACTTCTGTATACCTTCTCTTGCAACTTTAACCTCATAATCTCTTTTTGCTTTTCTAATTCCTTTTTTTATTTCTCTCTTTAACTGAATATATCGATTTCTTAATTGCCCCTCTCCTCTTTTGATTTGCCTATATATGCCTCTCTTTTGACCAATCAGATATTTTAATCTATTGTTCATCCATTTAGGATCACTTTTGTTTGATCTGATTTCCCTATTTGGAACATAATTTGACTGAGCAGCTAGAACTATGCCCTGGAAAGCATCGTATCGGCAACCATCACCACCTACCTGACCCTTAGTCAGGTCATTCCAGTTCAGCCCACCTAAGTAATTTTTCAGTCCTATGAAATCAGCCAAGCGAAAGTCAGGGACGGAGACTTGATTGCCATTATTAGGGGAATTCCATGATATATTAAAACTGAGTGATTTGTGATCACTTTCCCCAAGCTCATCATTAACCTCAAGATTATTAATTAGTGTTTCCCTACTGGCAAGAACCAAGTCAAGGAGGTTATTTCCCCTAGTTGGCTCCGTCACAAACTGTTTTAAAAAACAATCCTGGATCGTATCAAGAAAGTCACCTGACTCTAAATTTCCTGTCAAATTGCTCCAGTCAATCTGTCAATAGTTGAAATCTCCCATTAGCACAACATTTTCGTATGTAGATGCCTTACGAATTTCATCCCATAGAAGTTTACTGCACTCCCTATCAAGATTTGGGGCCCTGTAAATCACACCCAAAATTAGTTTTTCTCTGCCCTCGAGAAGCTGTAACCAAACAGATTCAGTGGCTGACGCTTCTAATTTAATATCTTGTCTAACACAACAATTTAAATTGTCTCTGACATACATCGCTACTCCACCACCTTTCCTGTTGACCCTGTCAGTGTGGAATAATTTATAGCCTTGTATGTGACATTCAGAGGGCATCTCTCTATCTTTCAGATTGAGCCAGGTCTCTGTTATAGCAATAATATCTATGTTTTCTGCACTTGCAATTAATCTTAGCTCATCTATCTTATTTCTTACACTCCTGCTATTAGTATAGTAAACCTTAAGGGAGCTAGTCCCTTGCTGCCCTCTGCTGTCCCCCTTTGTTTGCTGACCTGATCTATTGTCTTTATTTATAACTTCATGCTGAATGCCTTTTATACATTTACTGTTTCCAACCCAAGTGTTGCAACCTGCTTGTTTCCCACACACACCCATACCTCTATCTTCCATCAGTTTAAAATCATAGGCATTTCACCAATGGCCTTCTCAATCGAGTCTGCAAGTGCTACCACCCCAGCCCCAGAGAGATGTACCCCATCCCTTGCATACATATCATGTTTGCCATAAAAGTTGTTCCAGTTGTCAATGAATGGGATTGCAAGTTCCTTGCAGTATCAGTCTAGCCAGCAATTTACACCAATTGCCCTAGACAACCATTCATTTCCTACTCCCCTTCTAGGCAAGATGCTACATATGATTGGGATCCCTCCCTTAGACTTAATGGAATCTATAGCTGACCTGTACTTATCTAGCAGCTCTTCTTTCCTACCCTTACCAATATCATTTCCACCAGCACTGAGACAGATAATGGGCTTGTTCCCATTACCTGACATGATATTATCCAGCCTGTTGACAATGTCCCCAACACCAGCTCCAGGGAAGCACACTCTATCTCTCATCTTCTTATTCCTATTACAAAAAGCACGGTCAATATATCTTACCTGAGAGTCACCAACCACAAGAATGCGCTTACCTCCATTAGCAGGGGCAGTAGTACCCTTTCCTTCACTGGCCACTGAAGTACATTCATCCTGAAGAACAGAGAAGCGATTTCCTACCTTCAGATCTTCACTCTTAACTTTCCTTACTCTGATGCGCCTTCCATTACTGTGAACCACTCGCCACTTGTAGCAGGTGCTGGACTGCACCTCACTGCTGGTAGCCGTTGCTACCTCCCCAACTACAGCCTCCTCACAGCGAGAGACAGACTGCACCTCACTTGAAGCCTCATTCCCCACAACTCCAGCCACCTCACACTCTCTCCCAGACCCATTGAGGTGGACCTTCAGCCTCCTAATCTCCTCCTGGAGAAGCAAGACCTCCTCCTTCAACTCTCCAACCTCAATTTTTAAAACACTGCAGAAGCAAGCCATGCTTTGTAACCGTCCACACTAATCCCCAAAGCAGCTCAGGGTCTGTGACCTCACGTGACGACTGACCACTGATGACTGACGACTGACCACTGATGACTGACGACTGACCACTGATGACTCGACGACTGACCACTGATGACTGACGACAGACCAGTACAGAAGACCAGTACTGTAACACAGAAGACCAGTACAGTAACACAGAAGACCAGTACTGTAACACAGAAGACCAGTACAGTAACACAGAAGACCAGTACTGTAACACAGAAGACCAGTACTGTAACACAGAAAACCAGTACTGTAACACAGAAGACCAGTACTGTAACACAGAAGACCAGTACTGTAACACAGAAGACCAGTACTGTAACACAGAAGATCAGTACAGTTACACAGAAGACCAGTACTGTAACACAGAAGACCAGTACTGTAACACAGAAGACCAGTACAGTAACACAGAAGACCAGTACTGTAACACAGAAGACCAGTACAGTAACACAGAAGACCAGTACTGTAACACAGAAGACCAGTACAGTAACACAGAAGACCAGTACTGTAACACAGAAGACCAGTACAGTAACACAGGAGACCAGTACAGTAACACAGAAGACCAGTACTGTAACACATAAGACCAGTACAGTAACACAGAAGACCAGTACTGTAACACAGAAGACTAGTACTGTAACACAGAAGACCAGTACTGTAACACAGAAGACCAGTACAGTAACACAGAAGACCAGTACTGTAACACAGAAGACCAGTACTGTAACACAGAAGACCAGTACAGTAACACAGAAGACCAGTACTGTAACACAGAAGACCAGTACTGTAACACAGAAGACCAGTACTGTAACACAGAAGACCAGTACTGTAACACAGAAGACCAGTACTGCAGCACAGAAGACCAGTACTGTAACACAGAAGACCAGTACAGTAACACAGAAGACCAGTACTGTAACACAGAAGACCAGTACTGTAACACAGAAGACCAGTACTGTAACACAGAAGACCAGTACAGTAACACAGATGACCAGTACTGTAACACAGACGACCAGTACTGTAACACAGAAGACCAGTACTGTAACACAGAAGACCAGTACTGTAACACAGAAGACCAGTACTGCAGCACAGAAGACCAGTACTGTAACACAGAAGACCAGTACAGTAACACAGAAGACCAGTACTGTAACACAGAAGACCAGTACTGTAACACAGAAGACCAGTACTGTAACACAGAAGACCAGTACTGTAACACAGAAGACCAGTACAGTAACACAGAAGACCAGTACTGTAACACAGAAGACCAGTACAGTAACACAGAAGACCAGTACTGTAACACAGAAGACCAGTACTGTAACACAGAAGACCAGTACAGTAACACAGAAGACCAGTACTGTAACACAGAAGACCAGTACAGTAACACAGAAGACCAGTACTGTAACACAGAAGACCAGTACTGTAACACAGAAGACCAGTACTGTAACACAGAAGACCAGTACTGCAGCACAGAAGACCAGTACTGTAACACAGAAGACCAGTACAGTAACACAGAAGACCAGTACTGTAACACAGAAGACCAGTACTGTAACACAGAAGACCAGTACTGTAACACAGAAGACCAGTACTGTAACACAGAAGACCAGTACAGTAACACAGAAGACCAGTACTGTAACACAGAAGACCAGTACAGTAACACAGAAGACCAGTACTGTAACACAGAAGACCAGTACTGTAACACAGAAGACCAGTACTGTAACACAGAAGACCAGTACTGTAACACAGAAGACCAGTACTGTAACACAGAAGACCAGTACTGTAACACAGAAGACCAGTACTGTAACACAGAAGACCAGTACAGTAACACAGAAGACCAGTACTGTAACACAGAAGACCAATACAGTAACACAGAAGACCAGTACTGTAACACAGAAGACCAGTACTGTAACACAGAAGACCAGTACAGTAACACAGAAGACCAGTACTGTAACACAGAAGACCAGTACAGTAACACAGAAGACCAGTACTGTAACACAGAAGACCAGTACTGTAATACAGAAGACCAGTACTGTTGCACAGAAGACCAGTACAGTAACACAGAAGACCAGTACTGTAATACAGAAGACCAGTACTGTAACACAGAAGACCAGTACAGTAACACAGAAGACCAGTACAGTAACACAGAAGACCAGTACTGTAACACAGAAAACCAGTACTGTAACACAGAAGACCAGTACTGCAGCACAGAAGACCAGTACTGTAACACAGAAGACCAGTACTGTAACACAGAAGACCAGTACAGTAACACAGAAGACCAGTACTGTAACACAGAAGACCAGTACAGTAACACAGAAGACCAGTACTGTAACACAAAAGACCAGTACTGTAACACAGAAGACCAGTACAGTAACACAGAAGACCAGTACTGTAACACAGAAGACCAGTACAGTAACACAGAAGACCAGTACTGTAACACAGAAGACCAGTACTGTAGCACAGAAGACCAGTACTGTAACACAGAAGACCAGTACAGTAACACAGAAGACCAGTACTGTAACACAGAAGACCAGTACAGTAACACAGGAGACCAGTACTGTAACACAGATGACCAGTACAGTAACACAGAAAACCAGTACTGTAACACAGAAGACCAGTACTGTAACACAGAAGACCAGTACTGTAACACATAAGACCAGTACAGTAACACAGAAGACCAGTACTGTAACACATAAGACCAGTACAGTAACACAGAAGACCAGTACTGTAACACAGAAGACCAGTACTGTAACACAGAAGACCAGTACTGTAACACAGAAGACCAGTACAGTAACACAGAAGACCAGTACTGTAACACAGAAGACCAGTACTGTAACACAGAAGACCAGTACAGTAACACAGAAGACCAGTACTGTAACACAGAAGACCAGTACTGTAACACAGAAGACCAGTACTGTAACACAGAAGACCAATACTGTAACACAGAAGACCAGTACTGCAGCACAGAAGACCAGTACTGTAACACAGAAGACCAGTACAGTAACACAGAAGACCAGTACTGTAACACAGAAGACCAGTACTGTAACACAGAAGACCAGTACTGTAACACAGAAGACCAGTACAGTAACACAGAAGACCAGTACTGTAACACAGAAGACCAGTACTGTAGCACAGAAGACCAGTACTGTAATACAGAAGACCAGTACTGTAACACAGAAGACCAGTACTGTAACACAGAAGACCAGTACTGTAACAGAAGACCAGTACTGTAACACAGAAGACCAGTACTGTAACACAGAAGACCAGTACAGTAACACAGAAGACCAGTACTGTAACACAGAAGACCAGTACAGTAACACAGAAGACCAGTACTGTAACACAGAAGACCAGTACTGTAGCACAGAAGACCAGTACTGTAATACAGAAGACCAGTACTGTAGCACAGAAGACCAGTACAGTAACACAGAAGACCAGTACTGTAATACAGAAGACCAGTACTGTAACACAGAAGACCAGTACAGTAACACAGAAGACCAGTACTGTAACACAGAAGACCAGTACTGTAACACAGAAGACCAGTACAGTAACACAGAAGACCAGTACTGTAACATAGAAGACCAGTACAGTAACACAGAAGACCAGTACTGTAACACAGAAGACCAGTACTGTAGCACAGAAGACCAGTACTGTAATACAGAAGACCAGTACTGTAGCACAGAAGACCAGTACTGTAACACAGAAGACCAGTACTGTAACACAGAAGACCAGTACTGTAGCACAGAAGACCAGTACTGTAATACAGAAGACCAGTACTGTAGCACAGAAGACCAGTACTGTAACACAGAAGACCAGTACAGTAACACAGAAGACCAGTACTGTAACACAGAAGACCAGTACAGTAACACAGAAGACCAGTACTGTAACACAGAAGACCAGTACTGTAACACAGAAGACCAGTACAGTAACACAGAAGACCAGTACTGTAACACAGAAGACCAGTACAGTAACACAGAAGACCAGTACTGTAACACAGAAGACCAGTACTGTAACACAGAAGACCAGTACAGTAACACAGAAGACCAGTACTGTAACACAGAAGACCAGTACTGTAACACAGAAGACCAGTACTGTAACACAGAAGACCAGTACTGTAACACAGAAGACCAGTACTGCAGCACAGAAGACCAGTACTGTAACACAGAAGACCAGTACTGTAACACAGAAGACCAGTACTGTAACACAGAAGACCAGTACTGCAGCACAGAAGACCAGTACTGTAACACAGAAGACCAGTACAGTAACACAGAAGACCAGTACTGTAACACAGAAGACCAGTACTGTAACACAGAAGACCAGTACTGTAACACAGAAGACCAGTACTGTAACACAGAAGACCAGTACAGTAACACAGAAGACCAGTACTGTAACACAGAAGACCAGTACAGTAACACAGAAGACCAGTACTGTAACACAGAAGACCAGTACTGTAACACAGAAGACCAGTACTGTAACACAGAAGACCAGTACTGTAACACAGAAGACCAGTACTGTAACACAGAAGACCAGTACTGTAACACAGAAGACCAGTACAGTAACACAGAAGACCAGTACTGTAACACAGAAGACCAATACAGTAACACAGAAGACCAGTACTGTAACACAGAAGACCAGTACTGTAACACAGAAGACCAGTACAGTAACACAGAAGACCAGTACTGTAACACAGAAGACCAGTACAGTAACACAGAAGACCAGTACTGTAACACAGAAGACCAGTACTGTAATACAGAAGACCAGTACTGTTGCACAGAAGACCAGTACAGTAACACAGAAGACCAGTACTGTAATACAGAAGACCAGTACTGTAACACAGAAGACCAGTACAGTAACACAGAAGACCAGTACAGTAACACAGAAGACCAGTACTGTAACACAGAAAACCAGTACTGTAACACAGAAGACCAGTACTGCAGCACAGAAGACCAGTACTGTAACACAGAAGACCAGTACTGTAACACAGAAGACCAGTACAGTAACACAGAAGACCAGTACTGTAACACAGAAGACCAGTACAGTAACACAGAAGACCAGTACTGTAACACAAAAGACCAGTACTGTAACACAGAAGACCAGTACAGTAACACAGAAGACCAGTACTGTAACACAGAAGACCAGTACAGTAACACAGAAGACCAGTACTGTAACACAGAAGACCAGTACTGTAGCACAGAAGACCAGTACTGTAACACAGAAGACCAGTACAGTAACACAGAAGACCAGTACTGTAACACAGAAGACCAGTACAGTAACACAGGAGACCAGTACTGTAACACAGATGACCAGTACAGTAACACAGAAAACCAGTACTGTAACACAGAAGACCAGTACTGTAACACAGAAGACCAGTACTGTAACACATAAGACCAGTACAGTAACACAGAAGACCAGTACTGTAACACATAAGACCAGTACAGTAACACAGAAGACCAGTACTGTAACACAGAAGACCAGTACTGTAACACAGAAGACCAGTACTGTAACACAGAAGACCAGTACAGTAACACAGAAGACCAGTACTGTAACACAGAAGACCAGTACTGTAACACAGAAGACCAGTACAGTAACACAGAAGACCAGTACTGTAACACAGAAGACCAGTACTGTAACACAGAAGACCAGTACTGTAACACAGAAGACCAATACTGTAACACAGAAGACCAGTACTGCAGCACAGAAGACCAGTACTGTAACACAGAAGACCAGTACAGTAACACAGAAGACCAGTACTGTAACACAGAAGACCAGTACTGTAACACAGAAGACCAGTACTGTAACACAGAAGACCAGTACAGTAACACAGAAGACCAGTACTGTAACACAGAAGACCAGTACTGTAGCACAGAAGACCAGTACTGTAATACAGAAGACCAGTACTGTAACACAGAAGACCAGTACTGTAACACAGAAGACCAGTACTGTAACAGAAGACCAGTACTGTAACACAGAAGACCAGTACTGTAACACAGAAGACCAGTACAGTAACACAGAAGACCAGTACTGTAACACAGAAGACCAGTACAGTAACACAGAAGACCAGTACTGTAACACAGAAGACCAGTACTGTAGCACAGAAGACCAGTACTGTAATACAGAAGACCAGTACTGTAGCACAGAAGACCAGTACAGTAACACAGAAGACCAGTACTGTAATACAGAAGACCAGTACTGTAACACAGAAGACCAGTACAGTAACACAGAAGACCAGTACTGTAACACAGAAGACCAGTACTGTAACACAGAAGACCAGTACAGTAACACAGAAGACCAGTACTGTAACACAGAAGACCAGTACAGTAACACAGAAGACCAGTACTGTAACACAGAAGACCAGTACTGTAGCACAGAAGACCAGTACTGTAATACAGAAGACCAGTACTGTAGCACAGAAGACCAGTACTGTAACACAGAAGACCAGTACTGTAACACAGAAGACCAGTACTGTAGCACAGAAGACCAGTACTGTAATACAGAAGACCAGTACTGTAGCACAGAAGACCAGTACTGTAACACAGAAGACCAGTACAGTAACACAGAAGACCAGTACTGTAACACAGAAGACCAGTACAGTAACACAGAAGACCAGTACTGTAACACAGAAGACCAGTACTGTAACACAGAAGACCAGTACAGTAACACAGAAGACCAGTACTGTAACACAGAAGACCAGTACAGTAACACAGAAGACCAGTACTGTAACACAGAAGACCAGTACTGTAACACAGAAGACCAGTACAGTAACACAGAAGACCAGTACTGTAACACAGAAGACCAGTACTGTAACACAGAAGACCAGTACTGTAACACAGAAGACCAGTACTGTAACACAGAAGACCAGTACTGCAGCACAGAAGACCAGTACTGTAACACAGAAGACCAGTACTGTAACACAGAAGACCAGTACAGTAACACAGAAGACCAGTACAGTAACATAAGAACATAAGAACATAAGAACGAAGGAACACTGCAGAAGGCCTACTGGCCCATGCGAGGCAGGTCCAAGTCTCCTACCGGCTTAAGCCAATGCACCCAACCTAGTCAGGTCAGGTCACATTGACTTAAGGGAGGAACACGGCAACCGACCTGGTAGCACAAGCTATCAGGTCTAACTCACACCCACCCACATCTACTCATGTATTTATCCAACCTATTTTTAAAGCTACACAGTAACACAGAAGACCAGTACTGTAACACAGAAGACCAGTACAGTAACACAGAAGACCAGTACTGCAGCACAGAAGAGAACAGTACAGTACATACCTGCTACTCGCTCCGCTTGCTTGTATTATATATCACCGAGGGTAATTTTGGCTGAATTACCTAGAGTTGGATATTTCACATTGATAGAATGGCTCAAGGGAATCCTTATTAATTTTTTTTAAATTCTGTTGGGAATTTTTTCACATATTTATGGTATTTACGGCAAAAAAATAATAGTTTATGGAAACTTTTTTTTTTTTTTAGAGAAACAGTGACTTAGAGATATGGAAATGTTTGGGAAGAGAGACTATCAATAATAGGAAGGGGAAGGATAGAGATATGGAAATGTTTGGGAAGAGAGACTATCAATAATAGGAAGGGGAAGGATAGGAATAGGACAGAAGAGAGTTGTGTGCTGACAGAAAGACAGGTAAGATAACTTAAGTGACTTAATCACTTTAAACGGGTTTTAGGACAGTGGCTTCTGTCACAGTGACGTGTGTTGTTTTATTATTTAACACCAGAGACAACTTTATAAAGACGGGCTTTTTAGGCTTATGTACATCACTTATACCAATGGAAAGTTTGTTCTTGTCTTTGAGTGTTGAAAATAACATCGTATTGTCACTCAGACACCTGAAAAAAGTGTAGGACAGAATAACAACTAAATAGTATATGAACTAATTACTAATTCCTGTACGGACTACTGTTTATTATTATTATTATTATTATTATTATTATTATTATTATCATTATTATTATTATTATTATTATTATTATTATTATTATTATTATTATTATTATTATTAGGGTGTTATTACTATTATTACTGAATATTAGTTCTAAGAATTCCTGTGCAGAGTCACTAAGGATATCTACCGTCTCACGTGACTGTCGGTTCATTACTCAGAATAAAGTACAATGTGTTATACGAATGTGATGTCAAGTAATGTTCTATAATGATATGTGATTGTATGTGATTATGCGACATAGGTCCAATCACTGTAACATAAAATATCGGGAACTGGCTGTCTCCAGGTTCTCTACACATATGCTGCTATGTATGATAATTCTATGTAACTGTATTTGTGTGTACCTGAATAAACTTACTTACTTATTCCTTAGAACCGACGCAGCAGAAGTCAAGGAACTGACACTCTGACGCCATCTTCTTTATGACGCCATCTTCTTTATGACGCCATCTTCTTTATGACGCCATCTTCTTTATGACGCCATTTTCTTTATGACGCCATCTTCTTTATGACGCCATCTTCTTTATGACGCCATTGGTGGCCTGTTGACCGCACTTGTGATGATTTCTCTTTGTTGTTTTATAATACTTCGGACAACTGATAAGAGAGGATTTCTTAACACTTGGCCGAAGCAACTGACATACTTCGATCACTTCTGGTGATACAGTATTTTATGGAATATCACTAATCTCACTCCTCTCTCAGATCTCGTAACTTGGTGATCGTTTTGCACACGCAATTAATTCTTAATTCTTAACCATATTGCACACAGATCCCAAGTGACAGTAGATGTGCACGCATCTGATAGCTTCAGGTGGATAACTTCCGTCGTGGATATTTTGCAGATAGCTGTTACTGTTGGCTCTGCTGTCATTCCCTTTTGGTTGTTACACTTCATAGTGTGCGAGACTTTCAAGCAGTTATTATTTTTGTATGTTTTTGTAGTCATTACTATGCATATATTAATTAATCTTGTGGTTCATTACTGTTACTGGATAAGACCATTATTCTACCTAAGGTTATAAATAATTTCAATGATTATTAAAAGTAAGAATTATTATATTTCGCATATTATTTTAATATCGCTATTCTAAGGAAACTCTCTGACAGCTTATCATATATCTTATATATTATATAGTATTATTTTTTATATAATATATAATTAAATTTACTAAATAATATAAATAAATTTACTTCTGTAAAACAAGACATATTATTAACCTCGTTGATCAATAATTAACCTCGTTGATCAATAATTAACCTCGTTAATCAATAGCTACTGATACTAAATTTTATATCAGTTCTAATTAAGTTTTTTGATATTCCGTTATTACTGTCAGTGCTGATATGTCATACTACTTAAATAGCAGAAATCAAATAATTTGAATAAGATTGTCTTAGATTACTCAAAAATTGTTGAGGTGCTTTTAATTATAAAGAAATTGAATGGACGGGAAAGTACAGTTGCTCTTGTAAACTCTTATTGGATGTCCGTGAGAGGATCATCATCTGGAAGGCTCACTTGTTTTCCCCTTTTCTCCCATTGTTTGGTAGCTTTCTGGAAATATCACATTTGTTATTATTCCTGAGAGATTCGCCTCTGTAAGAGCTATAATATCAGATTTTTCTCTCATTTTTTCTTTCGTGTTTTCACATTTGTGGGGGATTCCATTTACAGTTGAGTATCATACTCTGATTTTTCTGTCTCTTGCTGCTCTCTAAGCGGCTTTCCTTCTTTACTTCACGATAAACTGAGACGAATTGTGTGTGGTGTTGGGTCATTATCTGAATTCTTTTCATCTGTTGAATTTTCCCCCATGCAAAATATTTAGTCAGACCCTTGTTTCATTCCTCTGCTTCTGCTGCCTTCACTTTAACTCTGTTCTGTCTTAATGTACATTGTGTTGAATTTGCCAGAGCTCCTCTGCTTCGATCTGCTTTTAATCTCTAGATTAGCTGTTTCTGGGCTTGTAAACAGTATTATACATAGTCTTGTTCTAGATTCCTTGTTTCTGGGCTTGTAAACAGTATTCTCCATGGTCTTGTTCTAGATTCCTTGTTTCTGGGCTTGTAAACAGTATTCTCCATGGTCTTGTTCTAGATTCCTTGTTTCTGGGCTTGTAAACAGTATTCTCCATGGTCTTGTTCTAGATTCCTAGTTTCTGGGCTTGTAAACAGTATTCTTCATGGACTTGTTCTAGATTCCTTGTTTCTGGGCTTGTAAACAGTATTCTCCATGGTCTTGTTCTAGATTCCTTGTTTCTGGGCTTGTAAACAGTATTCTCCATGGTCTTGTTCTAGATTCCTTGTTTCTGGGCTTGTAAACAGTATTCTTTATGGTCTTGTTCTAGATTCCTTGTTTCTGGGCTTGTAAACAGTATTCTCCATGGTCTTGTTCTAGATTCCTTGTTTCTGGGCTTGTAAACAGTATTCTCCATGGTCTTGTTCTAGATTCCTTGTTTCTGGGCTTGTAAACAGTATTCTTTATGGTCTTGTTCTAGATTCCTTGTTTCTGGGCTTGTAAACAGTATTCTCCATGGTCTTGTTCTAGATTCCTTGTTTCTGGGCTTGTAAACAGTATTCTCCATGGTCTTGTTCTAGATTCCTTGTTTCTGGGCTTGTAAACAGTATTCTTCATGGTCTTGTTCTAGATTCCTAGTTTCTGGGCTTGTAAACAGTATTCTCCATGGTCTTGTTCTAGATTCCTTGTTTCTGGGCTTGTAAACAATATTCTTCATGGTCTTGTTCTAGATTCCTTGTTTCTGGGCTTGTAAACAATATTCTCCATGGTCTTGTTCTAGATTCCTTGTTTCTGGGCTTGTAAACAATATTCTTCATGGTCTTGTTCTAGATTCCTTGTTTCTGGCCTTGTAAACAATATTCTCCATGGTCTTGTTCTAGATTCCTTGTTTCTGGCCTTGTAAACAATATTCTTCATGGTCTTGTTCTTCCCTCTACATATATTCCTAACATGTTTCCTCCACCATAAAAAAGTAGCTTTTGGTAGTTTCACTCTCATCTTCCATTAAACTTATCATGTCACTAGTGTGATGTCCCTCCTCCTGTCTTCTTTCCTCTCGTGGTCTGTTTAATTAAACCTCTGTTTGTCATTTTCCTCTCTCTACCCTAAATTCATCAGGGTCTTTTACCCTTCATTCTTTCTTCTACTTCCTTGCCTACTTGAGCATAAGTTGATTACTCTCTCCCTTTACTTCCCAGAATTGTGTATGTTTATCTGTCTGTTTGTCTGTCTGTCTGTCTGTCTGTCTGTCTCTCTCTCTCTCTCTCTCTCTCTCTCTCTCTCTCTCTCTCTCTCGCTCTCTATTTTATACAGGGTTTAACACGGTTAGGTTAAGGATTCTTAACTCTTTTTATAAGAATAGAACTGTTACCTACACCAGCTAATTTAAAAACTTTTTATTGTTATGAGACATACAAATAGGGAACAGGATGAAGTTGGAACCATCTGTGGGCCTGGAATTTCATTTGATCAACTGACTTTATTTCGATGATATCATTATGGAGTACCATCATGTTCCAGACTCGAGTCATCCTGGGAATATATGACCTCAGATGTAGCGATGGTCGGAAGAAGGGGACAGTCAAAGTGAAGTTACTGCTGCCCGTCTTGTTGTGTATAAGTTCAGTTCTCACTATCCTCGGAGTGGAGCTAAGTGTGGTACTTTGACAATGTTGGCCTTGTACATAACAATAAGGCCGCCCTCATCCCTCCGGTGTTGAAGACTCTGCTGAAATGACAGATCTACCCAGGCTGGGTCCAGGCGAGAGATGAGGCGTCTTGCTCTGTTCTCTACTCTGTCTAGAAATCACAGATGAGATTAGGGGCAGGTATTTCAAGAAAGTGGAACATATTCAAGGTGTGAGCGTACTTGTGCCTCGTACTGAATCTTGCAATCTCTCTACTGTCGAGCAGCTGCGATATACGTTGAAGTGCTGTAAGCTTCTTGGCCGCTTTGTTTGCAAGATTTACAAAGTGGTTCTTCATGGTCAGTGTGGAGTCATATTTCACCAAAAGGATATCAACTTCTTCCTCAAGAACCAACGCTCCCATTAATACTTACTACTGCTCCGGCATTAGCATCATGGTGTTTAGAGACCATCATCATGTGCGTTTTCACAGGAGCAAATATGACCTACCATCGGTTTCCCCAGGCTGATATAGCTGTTAGCTGGTGATTCATGTAGCTTACAGCACCTAGCATTTCCTCTCTTGTATAAGTAAATGTCAAAGTGCATTCATCGGTAAATCCATGGAATTCTGGGATTAGATGAAGGTCATTAAAGTAGACATTCCATAACAGTGGCCCAAGTACAAATGCTTGTGGAACACTTGTCCCAGCAGGATGTCTTGCTGACTCTTTTCCATTGAGAACTACACTTAAAGATCTACCTTGAAGGTAATCACTGTGGAGCCATAGAAGTACAACCTGCAATTACCAGATGAAAGTTGCTGTTAGACACACTATTGAGTGTAGCGTTGTTGGTTACTGAGAGACACTACCATGGTATATTTCTACACCATAGGAAGGTTAGCACAGGCAGCACTGTGACCACAAATGCAAGTTTTTACAGACGAATCTCCAGCTAGCGTGGCCGTGACGAACTCTAGCTCAGAGTTCGTCACGGCCACGCTAGCTGGAGATTCGTCTGTAAAAACTTGCATTTGTGGTCACAGAGGTGCCTGTGCTAACCTTCCTATGGTGTAGAAATATACCTAGTTGGATGAATCTTATTGTGGCTAGCTGGTCTAGTGGCTAACGCGGCGGGCTGGAGTTTTGAGACTCTATGACCGCGGGTTCAATCCCGGCCGGGGGTATGGTTTATTTGCAATCGTGTCATTACGATTTCTTAAGTCATGTTGACGGCAGTGAAGGGACTTGAGCTAGAGTTCGTCACGGCCACGCTAGCTGGAGATTTGTCTGTAAAAACTTGCATTTGTGGTCACAGAGGTGCCTGTGCTAACCTTCCTATGGTGTAGAAATATACCTAGTTGGATGAATCTTATTGTGGCTAGCTGGTCTAGTGGCTAACGCGACGGGCTGGAGTTTTGAGACTCTATGACCGCGGGTTCAATCCCGGCCGGGGGTATGGTTTTTTTATGCATTAGTCTACTGCTTAGTTTGTTTGCTCCAATTCCCTTTACGACCAGGTCTCACAGGCCATCCATTACCTGTGCTCATAATATGGAGGCTTGTCCAGTAGCTGGAGCTGAAGCTAGAGCTGGTCTTGGTATCGGTCATATTGCATCGCTATCGCCTTTTGTACTGCCTGTCAGTCTTGCCACTATGTGTATCCTGCTATTGCTGCTTGTTGCGTGCATTACAAATAGCGTTTTATGTTGGGTTACACCACCAACATGGGTGAGGCGGCTGGTGTCTGAATATACTCTTCTAAATCTGCCCAAACTATCTCTACATCGTTGCTGGCAAATTGCTCGTTCCATTGGCATAGAATACCAATGAACTCTCACTATTAATCGCTGATCTGCGCTTAGGTTCCTTCGTAATTGGAGGGAATCAGAACAGCAGTCTGGTGAAGCAGGTGGCGCACCGGGTTTATCTCATGACGAGTCACCTTCGTTGGCGCTTGAGTTAACTAAACTCATTCTCAAAACAACCAGAGAGTTACGAGCATTTGGTAAAGAGGAGCTTGATAGAGAGAAGAAGAGGAGGCAATTGAAACAAACTATTGGTAACTACTTTAGAGTGCAAAAAACATTGTTAGTACTTCGCTTTGCTTATTATTATAATCAAGGAGGGGGGCGCTAAACCCGTAGGATTATGCAGCGCCTGTGGGGGGATGTGGGAGGTATTCAGGTTTAATTCAGGGAACTGGAGCACAAATCCAATTCCCTAGACCAAGAGCCCCTCACGAACATCAAGGAACCTTCCTTGGGGGTTAGTTTTGTTGAGTCTGAGCCTGAACTGTTGTTCGAGGCATCTGAAAAAAAAGTAAGGCACGAGCATTGAGGCAGCGCGGGGAGCACCGGGCAGCACTGGGCAGCACTGGGCAGCACTGGGCAGCACTGGGCAGCACTGGTGCACACAACGTTGTACCTCAAAGGACAAGAGTTCGCACCTATTTTAAATAATGAAGAATTTGCTGATTATCGGGTTGTTAAAACAACGGTTCTTGGGGGCATATCAGTGAACTGCCGCCAAGTACAGGAAGGGATTCAAATTGTGCAAGTATCAGCTGGGTCAGTCTCATGTAGACTTTGTAACGCAGCAGTCAAAAACTTTTACGAAGTGGTATAAGGCAAGTGGTGTCGCTAACTTCTTCGGCTTAGTGCAGTTACTTTTGGTGGAAAACCTGCTGGAATTTGTTGGACCAGAAGTTAGAGTCTTAAATATCATTCGTTGACCATTGCTTTTGAGGCTGCCAGGCTGGCTGACACTTTTGAGGCTAACTGCTCCTTGTTCGAGCTGTCTAATCTTTCTTCCCAACAGCCTGGCATGAATAGAAATCGTTATGGACCTGACTCTGACTAGAGGATGAAGTGGCAGGATGAAAGTGAACAACGATGCCAACCAAGTAAGTCGTCTGATGAGCAACGACATCAAACTAGCGATCAATCTGGTGAGCGACGACATCAAACTCATGGTGAGCAACGACGCCAGTACCCCGAGAGGCGCCAGCCCCAAAATTAACAGGGAGCCAAATTAAAGTATGAAATAATCTGTTATCGTTGTCATAAACCTGGCCACGTCAAGTCAAACTCCCCAATTAAACCCCAGTCACTAGGAAAAATCAACATCCTCCCTTTTGAGATGAACCAAAAGGAAGTAGAGCGTGATATGGCCCCATACTACATTACCTGCCACATCTCCCTTCAAGAGAATGAAAAAAAAATATTGAAGTAACAACTTTTAAGGATACCAGGGCTCATTGTTCCCTTATAAGTGAGGGATTACTCTCCCCTCTCTGAAAGGACGTCGCTGCACTCCTCCGTTCTCTTCAAAGCATTTGGAGGAGCTGTATTTTCTCTCCCTTTACATGAGATACATGTACAGAGTAAATATTATAAAGGATATTTGACTGTAGGTGTTTCTGAGGGATTCCCTATGAAATATGCCGTGTTATTGCTGGGTAATAACTTTCTTAATTCGACAAAATGTCCAGACTTAAGAAATCGTAATGACACGATTGCAAATAAACCATACCCCCGGCCGGGATTGAACCCGCGGTCATAGAGTCTCAAAACTCCAGCCCGTCGCGCTAGCCACTAGACTCTATGACCGCGGGTTCAATCCCGGCCGGGGGTATGGTTTAAAATGTCCAGAACCTGTAGTGACTAATTTTTCTTCGATGTTGGCCATAACTCGGGCAAAATCGGAAGGGATGTCTGTCAAGAATGGTGACCCATCCTTGGACGACTCAGATCATGGGCTAGACAATTTGTTTTACGAAGAAAATTGGCCAGAGCCTCGTAAATTTAGTGAAAAGTCCCAGACCAAGTCTTCCTACTCCAGGGTTGCAGGATTGCTAGAAATCTCTGTTTCCATGCCCGAGGGAATGTCCTTTCGAGAAGAACAGCGAAGAGATCCTTCCTTAAACTTCACTTTTCAGGCAGCCATTGGTGAATCCCACTCAGATCACCCAATCAAATATAAAATTAAACACAACCTACTGCTCTGCACAGAGACTGGTAAGGAGGAAGGGGTGAGCTTAAAATCAGATAGACTGGAATTTCCTAAGAAATTTAGGTCACAAATTTTGAACATACCCCACAATTCCTTTTTAAGAGATCATTTAGGAATTACAAAATCTCTTTATAGAATATTGAAAGTTTTATTAGCCAAAAATAAGGCAAGATGTGAGGAATCGCATCCGCTCTTGTAGGGAATGTCAACAAGTAGATAAACCTGGACGCCCCATTTAACCTGCGCTACTTTATCCCAGACCTCCAGATGGACAACTGTTTGCAGAGCTAATTATTCATTGTGAGGGATCATTACCAAAATCCAAGTCAGGAAACCAGTACTTATTTATTATCACGGACAAAGTTACTAGGTATTCAGAAGCAGTCACAATGCGCAGTATAATCACTAAAGTCATTCTTAAAGCCATAACTAGATTTATATCTTACTTTTGCATTCCTAAGTCTATGTAGACCAGGGTACTAACTTTATAGCCAAAACTTTTAGGGAAGCTTTAACCAGGCTAGGTATAATTTAAAAATTATCCACTGTCTATCATCCTCAATGCCAAGGCGCCTTGGAAAGATTTCATCAGACTGGGATGAATCACTTCCTATGTTGGTGTTCACAGTGAGAGAAACTGTGCAGGAATTAACAGATACAGTCTATTTGAGCTAATCTTCTGGCACACTGTATGATGTCCTCTGCGAGTGCTCAAGGAAGGATGGATGGGAGAAGACGCCTTGCATAGCACTCTACTTAAACACGCTGGTTGCCCCAACACAACCAGCGTGTTTAAACTGCAAAAGTAATGATCACCATACACTGGCAGCAAAATGTCCTACTAGAAAGGATATTATGAAGAAAACACAAGATGCAGCAAAGAAAAAATCTACCAACAACGCACCAACGTATGCCGCAGTTGCAAAGTTGCAAGCAGACACTACTAAATTACTTCAAGCATCTACTCAGCCCGCCACCACCACCACCACCATCACTCCTCCAACATGTGACCTAACGAAGATCCACTCTTGTCTACTATACGCTCACATGCAGAACATGGCTGTACCTGGATCCATTAACTCTACCATCAACGAGTTATTTGCATTAAATAACATGCCATCATTTACATTTCCAGCATCTTCACCTTCCGAAGAAATTCTCAAATTCACCAAGGACTTAATCACCACCTCTGCTGCAGAAGGTCCATCAGCACCACCAACTAGTGACGTCACTCCAACAACGTCCAATGAGAAGCCTCCACCGCCACCACACCTCATTGAATCCAACCAATCAGAAGCCTTGCCACCAGAAACATATTAATATTCGTAAGTAAGTAAGTAAGTTTATTCAGGTATACACAAATACAGTTACATAGAATTATCATACATAGCAACATATGTGTAGAGAACCTAGGATAACCCAAAAAAGTCAGACAGAGTGACTTATTTCCATTGGGGTCCTTTTTATTTCCATTGGGGTCGTCTATTGAAGATGACAACGAATCTTCAATTCCACCTTTAACACCACTCAACACCCTACCTCCGCCATCAACACCACCTTCCTCAACTCCACCACTGCCTTCTCGACCTCACTCACGTCGATTACCTGGAACACTATGGGTTAAACACAAAGGACTCATATTCTTCACCATGACACAATACCCCAGCCCAATGACTCGCCTAGACAACACTGCAACGTACACCACCGACGAAAAGCCATTCCCTACCGTCAACCAGATAATCCACCAACTCCAAACCAACGAACTCTTCTACAGCTCTCCCATATGTTTGACACAACTCTCTAGAACAAAATTCAAAGCATTGACAACCGGATCAAGAGAATAACTAACTCCTCCTGCTTGCTGCCTACTGACACTCTCAGCTCCTGCCGCTGCCTTCGCCATCCTCTCCTAGAGAGCCAATTAACGACATCATTCAAGCCCCTCCATCTACGCCTCTAGTACTTCGGTACCACATGTCCCAAAGTGGTTGGGCCACTTGCCTTGATTCCTCCTCTTCCTCTCCTTCCCATCCTTTTCCAGTTATTTCCATCATTCCTTATCCTTCTTCCTTCCCATCTCACGACAGCTCTCGTCGTCTTCTTCGCTTCCATTCGATTCGATTCGAATCCAGGAGACAAGGTGCTGGTGCAGGAGCCTGTACCCGGCCACACCTTAAAAGCTAGATTTATGGGACCCATACAAATCATGAGTAAAATCTATGATGTAAATTATGTGGTAGCTCCCCATGATAAACCCACGAAATGTAAAATTTACCACATAAATCAAATTAAAATAACCCTCATAAAGTCCCAGTAATGACTCTCTTCTGCCTCTGTAGACGACGCTGATTCCTTGCGCACCATTCCAGAAATTCAAGTTAAGCTTCCTAATGTTGGGGCTGTCTAAAAATCAAATAGTAAGACTAACAGCCCTCTTACAGGACTTAAGAAATCGTAATGACACGATTGCAAACAAACCATACCCCCGGCCGGGATTGAACCCGCGGTCATAGAGCTGGAGTTTTGAGACTCTATGACCGCGGGTTCAATCCCGGCCGGGGATATGGTTTGTTTGCAATCGTGTCATTACGATTTCTTAAGTCATGTTGACGGCAGTGAAGGGACTTGAGCTAGAGTTCGTCACGGCCACGCTAGCTGGAGATTCGTCTGTAAAAACTTGCATTTGTGGTCACAGTGGTGCCTGTGCTAACATTCCTATGGTGTAGAAATATACCTAGTTGGATGAATCTTATTGTGGCTAGCTGGTCTAGTAGCTAACGCGACGGGCTGGAGTTTTGAGACTCTATGACCGCGGGTTCAATCCCGGCCGGGGGTATGGTTGGTTAACCCTCTTACAGATTTACCCTAACATCTTTTCGGACTTCCTGAAAAAAATGTACACTGGCGTATCATGATGTAGATGTTGGAAACATTAAGCCTATTAAGCTCTCCACTAAAGAGCTAATCCTGAAAAACAGGGGCTACTTCAGCAGGAGGTAGCATTTCTGTGAGAACACGGATTAGAGGAGGAGTTATCCATTCCATGGGCTTCACCATGTATCCTTGTTAAGAAGTCTGATGGAGGTTTCCGAATGTGTACAGACTACCGTAAGGTGAATGAGGTCACTATTCTAGATGCTTACCCTCTACTAAGTTTGAATGACGTAATGGACTCTATGGGTAAGGCTATTTTTGTTTACAAAGTAGACCATCTTAAACGTTGCTATCAGGTACCTATGAGAGATAAAGCAAAGGAAATCTTCGCCTTATCTGTCAAAGGCTATTAAAGGACCTGAAGGCACGGCATCTTATTTGGACGAAATAGTAGTAGCTTCCGATACTTGGGACCAACATTTCTCCCGACTTAAAGCTGTCTTTGAGAAGAGCTCCCATTTAACTATTACTTTTTTTGGACCATGAAGAAGGTAATGGTAAAGTAGCCCGTAAGTTAGATAAAATTTTTGCCATTAAGAATTACCCAGTACCTTATGAAAGAAAATCCCTCCAGTGTTTTTTTACGGATGATAGGTTTTTACAGACGATTCTGTAAGAACTTTGCAGATGTTGTAGCCCCTTAACCTCACTTACTAGTCAGAAACAAAAATTTCAATGAACCCCAGGGTGTCAACAAGCATTTAATAACGCTAAACGGCTACTTTGTACTGCACCCATTCTCCTGTCTCCCGATTTTTCAAAAACTTTTGTATTACAGGTTGATGCATGTGAGTCAGGGGTAACGCTGTACTTCTACAAAAATCTGGGGAAGAGTGGTTGCAGCCTGTCGCTTACTTCTCTGCCAAGTATCAACCACAACAAAGGGCTTACGCCATCACTGAGAAAGAAGCCCCAGCTCTGATACTTGCACTCGAACATTTCGAGGTGTACGTGGGGCAGTCGTCCCAAGCGGTTACAGTCTACAGCGACCAAAATCCTTTGGTTTACCTCAACACCATGAAAAACCACAACACTCGTCTGATAAAATTGAGTCTCAGGCTGCAACCTTACAATGTTAAACTCGTCCAAATTGCCGGCAAGGAAACAAGCTGGCGGATTCCCTTTCCCGTGTTTAATTTAGGTTAAGATGCATAAAAACAGGTATAAAAATAGATGGAGCAATAACAGAGTCTGGGTAGAGTTCGTGGAGGGTCAAGAAAAACTAATTCTAGGTGTAATATACCGACCTCCAGGCTTGGATCACGATAGAGGGAGACTTCTTTGGGACGAAATTGTTAGGGCTTCTGGACACAGTAACATAGTCATAGTAGGGGACTTTAACATTAGTCAAATTGACTGGAATTTTTTGACAGGTAATCTGGAGTCCAGTGACTTTATGGAAACAGTTCAGGACTGTTTTCTGAAACAGAGCGTAAGTGAGCCTACCAGTAGTGTTGAATTATACTGAGACACACGACTGTGAGATTAGTGTTGCTGAAGGTTAGAGTGAGACATTACTGAGTGTAGTGTTGAAGGTTACTGTGAGACACTACTTAAGTAGTGTTGAAGGTTACTGTGAGACACTACTTAAGTAGTGTTGAAGGTTACTGTGAGACACTACTTAAGTAGTGTTGAAGGTTACTGTGAGACACTACTATGAGTAGTGTTGCTGAAGGTGAGTTTGACACACAGTGAGAATAATGGTTTTGAGTGGTACTGTGAGACACTACTGTGAGCAATTCTGTCGAAGGTTACTGTTAGATACACACAACTGTGAGTGTAGTGTTGAAAGTTGCTGTGATACATACTACTGTAAGTAGTGTTGCTAAAGGTTAATGTGAGACACTACTGTGAGTGTAGTGTTGATTAAGGTTGCTGTGAGAATATTGTGAGAAAACGTGAAGATTACACTTTAAGTGTAGTGTTGTATAAGGTTACGGTGAAAGACATTACTGTGAGTAGTGTTGTTGAAGGTTACTGTGAGACACTACTGTGATAATAGTGTTGAAGGTTACTGGAAGACATTACTGTGAGAAAGTGTTGAATGTTACTAGCAGACACACTACTGTTGTTTATTACTGTGAGACACTGTCATCTTGAATGTTACTGTGAGACACCGAGTAGTGTTGAAGGTTACTGTGAGACACTGAGTAGTGTTGAAGGTTACTGTGAGACACTGAATAGTGTTGAAGATTACTGTGAGACACTGAGTAGTGTTGAAGGTTACTGTGAGACACTGAGTAGCGTTGAAGGTTACTGTGAGACACTGAGTAGTGATGAAGGTTACTGTGAGACACTGAGTTGTGTTGAAGGTTACTGTGAGACACTGAGTAGTGTTGAAGGTTACTGTGAGACGCTGAGTAGTGATGAAGGTTACTGTGAGACACTGAGTTGTGTTGAAGGTTACTGTGAGACACTGAGTAGTGTTGAAGGTTACTGTGAGACACTGAGTAGTGATGAAGGTTACTGTGAGACACTGAGTTGTGTTGAAGGTTACTGTGAGACACTGAGTAGCGTTGAAGGTTACTGTGAGACACTGAGTAGTGTTGAAGGTTACTGTGAGACACTGAGTAGTGTTGAAGGTTACTTGATGAAGGTTACTGTGAGACACTGAGTAGTGTTGAAGGTTACTCTTAGACACCGAGTAGTGTTGCTAAAAGTTACTGTTAGACACTGAGTAGTGTTGCTAAAAGTTACTGTGAGACACTGAGTAGTGTTGCTAAAAGTTACTGTGAGACACTGAGTGTGTTGAAGGTTACTTTGAGAATACTGTTGAAGATAAATTACTAGAAGACTAGTGTTGTAGGTTACTGTGAGGCACACTACTGTGAGTGTAGCGCTGATGGTTACTGTGAGATGCACTAATGTGAATGTAGTCTTGGTAACTGTGAGAGTAATGGTATGAAGGTTACTGTGAAACACTAGTGTGCGAGTAATATTGTTGGCTTCTGTGAGACTACTGTGAGTAGTGTTGAGGGTTACTGCAAGACACTACTGTGAGTACAGTAGTGTACTGGTGTATGAATGATAACAATGATGATAACAGTAGTGTACTGGTGTGTGAATGTTAACAGTGATGATAACAGTAGTATACTGGTGTGTGAATGTTAACAATGATGATAACAGTAGTATACTGGTGTATGAATATTTACAGTGATTGTGTTGGTAATGGTGTACTGGTGTGTGAGATGACTGACTCAGAATCTCAGGTGTGAGATGACTGACTCAAAATCACAGGTGTGAGATGACTGGCTCAGAATATCAGGTGTGAGATGGCTGACTCAGAATCTCAGGTGTAAGATGGCTGACTCAGAATCTCAGGTGTGAGATGGCTGACTCAGAATCTCAGGTGTAAGATGGCTGACTCAGAATCTCAGGTGTGAGATGGCTGACTCAGAATCTCAGGTGTAAGATGGCTGACTCAGAATCTCAGGTGTGAGATGGCTGACTCAGAATCTCAGGTGTAAGATGGGTGACTCAGAATCTCAGGTGTGAGATGACTGACTCAGAATCTCAGGTGTGAGATGGCTGACTCAGAATCTCAGGTGTGAGATGACTGACTCAGAATCTCAGGTGTGAGATGACTGACTCAGAATCTCAGGTGTGAGATGGCTGACTCAGAATCTCAGGTGTGAGATGGCTGACTCAGAATCTCAGGTGTGTGATGACTGACTCAGAATCTCAGGTGTGTGATGACTGGCTCAGAATCTCAGGTGTGTGATGACTGACTCAGAATCTCAGGTGTGTGATGACTGGCTCAGAATCTCAGGTGTGTGATGACTGACTCAGAATCTCAGGTGTGAGATGACTGGCTCAGAATCTCAGGTGTGAGATGGCTGACTCAGAATCATAGGGAAACTTTTTAAAGAATTAGTTACATACTATGTTAATACCATTTTTACCCACAACTTTCCATCTCTTCTTCCTCATGCTCTTCCTCCTCTCGTTTTCCCTCCTCCTTCTCCTCCTCCTCCTCCTCCTCTTATTCCACCTCGTTCTTTCCCTCCTGGATCAAGTCCTCATTCTTTCTTCTAGTCCTCATCCACCACCATAATATTTTGAATTCGTTTCGCCCACGAGCGGCTTTATCAAAACAAAACAGAAATATATGTAAGACTGTCGACGATGAAGAGAAGATAGTTGATGATTCATACAGTTGATGAGTCTGACAGCACTTGTTCAGTATCTTAGTCTTGATGAATGACATTGATCATGACTAATGTGATCAGCTTGTGCATCTTGTCAGAGAGATCTGATCATCTCACCTTCAACAGTATTACCTACATGTCTCTGAAGTAACTAGTTAACAAAATATTTATCATAATAAAGATACCCAGGTGTTGCACAGGTGTCTAATTCATGATCTTGTCATCACTGTATACCGATGGGTAAAATATACCCAGGTAGGTATATACTGTGCAAACGTAGACAGTATATATAATGTGAGCAGCTGTGAGTAATTTTACATAAGTGATTATTAACCATCAGTTACTCAAAGTTACTCAAAACTCACCTGGTGAAACTGGCTGGTCATTATCATTATTTAACAACTCCTCAAAATATTCTCTCTATCTTTCCTCTACCGTTATTAAATGTCATGACCAAGTGTTCTCCTGTTTTACTAAATCTGTTTATCGGTTTTAAAAACACATTTCTTATTCCCAGCTAAATATGCTGATACCGTGAACCACGTTTTTAATGTACTTTATTAGCCTTTGTTGTTATTACTGAACTCTAGCTTACCCTTCTTCCAATCCTTGCTTATATCATCCATTAACTATCTCCTTCACCTAATATCTTCTGGCAAAACTCAAGATGTGACGTTGTTTGCGATGTTATTTGCTTCGCAAAGAGAAAAGCAATAGTTATAAAACGCATACATTTTTATTCTCTTCTCTTCATATAAAAATTACATGTTATTAAATCTCTCGATATACAATTAGAAACTCAATTAGAAACTCCAATAATCATTGACGAACAAAAGTCAAACTTACCAACTACGTCCATCTACAAGTCTCTTCCATTTTAATCAAATCTACGTAAACGTTCTGTCACTCATGAATATATATGTATATATATATATATATATATATATATATATATATATATATATATATATATATATATATATATATATCTATATATATAAATATATATATATATGTATATATATATATATATATATATATATATATATATATATATATATATATATATATATATATATATATATATATGTATATATATATATATATATATATATATATAAAAGTAAAACCTGCTGTTTTGCCTTAAATAGCAACGCTCTTCTTGCCGAATAAGGCAATCTAAAATTTGTGTATGCAGTAATTTCGCAAAATTCATTCTGAGCCTAATAAAAAAAATATTTTTCATTGTGTTTGTTTATTAAATTATTGTAAACTTATCTAAACCGAGGATGTGTTAAGGAAGAAAGTTGAAAGTAAACATAGATAAGCGTAAAGTGATAAGGATACCAGCGGGTTAGATAAAGAAAAATGGGATAACACATTGGAAGGCGGAAGTGTGAAAGAAGTGAATGTGTTGAGATATCTGAGAGAACACTTGTCAACGGAAGTGTTTATGAGGGATGAGAAGGTGAATGTGTTCAGATATCTGAGAGAACACTTGTCAACGGAAGTGTTTATGAAGGATGAGAAGGTGAATGTGTTCAGATATCTGAGAGAACACTTGTCAACGGAAGTGTTTATGAAGGATGAGAAGGATGAGGTCAAGAAGACACTCATATAAATGGTCTTATGCAGATGACATCAGTAACACAAACAAAATTTCTCGAGGATGAAAAATATAAGTCACCAGCCTGGACAGTTGTCGCTGCTGCAGCCTGGCCAGTGGTCGCTGCTGCAGCCTGGCCAGTGGTCGCTGCTGCAGCCTGGCCAGTGGTCGCTGCTGCAGCCTGGCCAGTGGTCGCCGCTGCAGCCTGGCCAGTGGTCGCTGCTGCAGCCTGGCCAGTGGTCGCCGCTGCAGCCTGGACAGTTGTCGCTGCTGCAGCCTGGCCAGTGGTCGCTGCTGCAGCCTGGCCAGTGGTCGCTGCTGCAGCCTGGCCAGTGGTCGCTGCTGCAGCCTGGCCAGTGGTCGCTGCTGCAGCCTGGCCAGTGGTCGCTGCTGCAGCCTGGCCAGTGGTCGCTGCTGCAGCCTGGCCAGTGGTCGCTGCTGCAGCCTGGCCAGTGGTCGATGCTGCAGCCTGGCCAGTGGTCGCTGCTGCAGCCTGGCCAGTGGTCGCTGCTGCAGCCTGGCCAGTGGTCGCTGCTGCAGCCTGGCCAGTGGTCGCTGCTGCAGCCTGGCCAGTGGTCGCTGCTGCAGCCTGGCAAGTGGTCGCTGCTGCAGCCTGGCCAGTGGTCGCTGCTGCAGCCTGGCCAGTGGTCGCTGCTGCAGCCTGGCCAGTGGTCGCTGCTGCAGCCTGGCCAGTGGTCGCTGCTGCAGCCTGGCCAGTGGTCGCTGCTGCAGCCTGGCCAGTGGTCGCTGCTGCAGCCTGGCCAGTGGTCGCTGCTGCAGCCTGGCCAGTGGTCGCTGCTGCAGCCTGGCCAGTGGTCGCTGCTGCAGCCTGGCCAGTGGTCGCTGCTGCAGCCTGGCCAGTGGTCGCTGCTGCAGCCTGGCCAGTGGTCGCTGCTGCAGCCTGGCCAGTGGTCGCTGCTGCAGCCTGGCCAGTGGTCGCTGCTGCAGCCTGGCAAGTGGTCGCTGCTGCAGCCTGGCCAGTGGTCGCTGCTGCAGCCTGGCCAGTGGTCGCTGCTGCAGCCTGGCCAGTGGTCGCTGCTGCAGCCTGGCCAGTGGTCGCTGCTGCAGCCTGGCCAGTGGTCGCTGCTGCAGCCTGGCAAGTGGTCGCTGCTGCAGCCTGGCCAGTGGTCGCTGCTGCAGCCTGGCCAGTGGTCGCTGCTGCAGCCTGGCCACTGGTCGCTGCTGCAGCCTGGCCAGTGGTCGCTGCTGCAGCCTGGCCAGTGGTCGCTGCTGCAGCCTGGCCAGTGGTCGCTGCTGCAGCCTGGCCAGTGGTCGCTGCTGCAGCCTGGCCAGTGGTCGCTGCTGCAGCCTGGCCAGTGGTCGCTGCTGCAGCCTGGCCAGTGGTCGCTGCTGCAGCCTGGCCAGTGGTCGCTGCTGCAGCCTGGCCAGTGGTCGCTGCTGCAGCCTGGCCAGTGGTCGCTGCTGCAGCCTGGCAAGTGGTCGCTGCTGCAGCCTGGCCAGTGGTCGCTGCTGCAGCCTGGCCAGTGGTCGCTGCTGCAGCCTGGCCAGTGGTCGCTGCTGTAGCCTGGCCAGTGGTCGCTGCTGCAGCCTGGCCAGTGGTCGCTGCTGCAGCCTGGCCAGTGGTCGCTGCTGCAGCCTGGCCAGTGGTCGCTGCTGCAGCCTGGCCAGTGGTCGCTGCTGCAGCCTGGCCAGTGGTCGCTGCTACAGCCTGGCCAGTGGTCGCTGCTGCAGCCTGGCCAGTGGTCACTGCTGCAGCCTGGCAAGTGGTCGCTGCTGCAGCCTGGCCAGTGGTCGCTGCTGCAGCCTGGCCAGTGGTCGCTGCTGCAGCCTGGCCAGTGGTCGCTGCTGTAGCCTGGCCAGTGGTCGCTGCTGCAGCCTGGCCAGTGGTCGCTGCTGCTGCCTGGCAAGTGGTCGCTGCTGCAGCCTGGCCAGTGGTCGCTGCTGCAGCCTGGCCAGTGGTCGCTGCTGCAGCCTGGCCAGTGGTCGCTGCTGCAGCCTGGCCAGTGGTCGCTGCTGCAGCCTGGCCAGTGGTCGCTGCTGCAGCCTGGCCAGTGGTCGCTGCTGCAGCCTGGCCAGTGGTCGCTGCTGCAGCCTGGCCAGTGGTCGCTGCTGCAGCCTGGCCAGTGGTCGCTGCTGCAGCCTGGCCAGTGGTCGCTGCTGCAGCCTGGCCAGTGGTCGCTGCTGCAGCCTGGCCAGTGGTCGCTGCTGCAGCCTGGCAAGTGGTCGCTGCTGCAGCCTGGCCAGTGGTCGCTGCTGCAGCCTGGCCAGTGGTCGCTGCTGCAGCCTGGCCAGTGGTCGCTGCTGTAGCCTGGCCAGTGGTCGCTGCTGCAGCCTGGCCAGTGGTCGCTGCTGCAGCCTGGCAAGTGGTCGCTGCTGCAGCCTGGCCAGTGGTCGCTGCTGCAGCCTGGCCAGTGTTCGCTGCTGCAGCCTGGCAAGTGGTCGCTGCTGCAGCCTGGCCAGTGGTCGCTGCTGCAGCCTGGCCATTGGTCGCTGCTGCAGCCTGGCCAGTGGTCGCTGCTGCAGCCTGGCAAGTGGTTGTTGCTGCAGCCTGGCCAGTGGTCGCTGCTGCAGCCTGGCCAGTGGTCGCCGCTGCAGCCTGGACAGTTGTCGCTGCTGCAGCCTGGCCAGTGGTCGCTGCTGCAGCCTGGCCAGTGGTCGCTGCTGCAGCCTGGCCAGTGGTCGCTGCTGCAGCCTGGCCAGTGGTCGCTGCTGCAGCCTGGCCAGTGGTCGCTGCTGCAGCCTGGCAAGTGGTTGTTGCTGCAGCCTGGCCAGTGGTCGCCGCTGCAGCCTGGCCAGTGGTCGCCGCTGCAGCCTGGCCAGTGGTCGCTGCTGCAGCCTGGCCAGTGGTCGCTGCTGCAGCCTGGCCAGTGGTCGCTGCTGCAGCCTGGCCAGTGGTCGCTGCTGCAGCCTGGCCAGTGGTCGCTGCTGCAGCCTGGCCAGTGGTCGCTGCTGCAGCCTGGCCAGTGGTCGCTGCTGCAGCCTGGCCAGTGGTCGCTGCTGCAGCCTGGCCAGTGGTCGCTGCTGCAGCCTGGCCAGTGGTCGCTGCTGCAGCCTGGCCAGTGGTCGCTGCTGCAGCCTGGCCAGTGGTCGCTGCTGCAGCCTGGCCAGTGGTCGCTGCTGCAGCCTGGCCAGTGGTCGCTGCTGCAGCCTGGCCAGTGGTCGCTGCTGCAGCCTGGCCAGTGGTCGCTGCTGCAGCCTGGCCAGTGGTCGCTGCTGCAGCCTGGCCAGTGGTCGCTGCTGCAGCCTGGCCAGTGGTCGCTGCTGCAGCCTGGCAAGTGGTCGCTGCTGCAGCCTGGCAAGTGGTCGCTGCTGCAGCCTGGCCAGTGATCGCTGCTGCAGCCTGGCCAGTGTTCGCTGCTGCAGCCTGGCCAGTGGTCGCTGCTGCAGCCTGGCCAGTGGTCGCTGCTGCAGCCTGGCCAGTGGTCGCTGCTGCAGCCTGGACAGTGGTCGCTGCTGCAGCCTGGCCAGTAGTCGCTGCTGCAGCCTGGCCAGTGGTCGCCGCTGCAGCCTGGCCAGTGGTCGCTGCTGCAGCCTGGCCAGTGGTCGCTGCTGCAGCCTGGCCAGTGGTCGCTGCTGCAGCCTGGACAGTGGTCGCCGCTGCAGCCTGGCCAGTGGTCGCTGCTGCAGCCTGGCCAGTGGTCGCTGCTGCAGCCTGGACAGTGGTCGCTACTGCAGCCTGGCCAGTGGTCGCTGCTGCAGCCTGGCCAGTGGTCGCTGCTGCAGCCTGGCCACTGGTTGTTGCTGCAGCCTGGTCAGTGGTCGCTGCTTCAGCCTGGCCACTGGTTGTTGCTGCAGCCTGGTCAGTGGTCGCTGCTGCAGCCTGGCCACTGGTTGTTGCTGCAGCCTGGTCAGTGGTCGCTGCTGCAGCCTGGCCACTGGTTGTTGCTGCAGCCTGGTCAGTGGTCGCTGCTGCAGCCTGGCCACTGGTTGTTGCTGCAGCCTGGTCAGTGGTCGCTGCTGCAGCCTGGCCACTGGTTGTTGCTGCAGCCTGGTCAGTGGTCGCTGCTGCAGCCTGGCCACTGGTTGTTGCTGCAGTCTGGTCAGTGGTCGCTGCTGCAGCCTGGCCACTGGTTGTAGCTGCAGCCTGGTCAGTGGTCGCTGCTGCAGCCTGGCCACTGGTTGTTGCTGCAGCCTGGTCAGTGGTCGCTGCTGCAGCCTGGCCACTGGTTGTTGCTGCAGTCTGGTCAGTGGTCGCTGCTGCAGCCTGGCCACTGGTTGTAGCTGCAGCCTGGTCAGTGGTCGCTGCTGCAGCCTGGCCACTGGTTGTTGCTGCAGCCTGGTCAGTGGTCGCTGCTGCAGCCTGGCCACTGGTTGTTGCTGCAGCCTGGTCAGTGGTCGCTGCTGCAGCCTGGCCACTGGTTGTTGCTGCAGCCTGGTCAGTGCGCTTCTGTGTTAGTGTGTCTGATGCCATGTAAGGATGTGATGTGCTGTGATGTATGGAAGTTAACATTTATTACAACATGAATGTTGTAATGTACCGTGATGTGTGCAACTTAGCATATATTTTAAAATGAATGTTGTAGTACACTGTTTTGTGGTGTTAGTGTGATGTGAGGATGTTTGTGTTTGTTACGTACAGTGTTTATGAAAGTGTTGGTAACGTTCAGTGTCGGTGAATGAGTTGTTCAGGAACTGCTGATGTTCAGTAAGTTAGTTACTAGTTGCCAAACTCACTAGTTTTGACTACCTTCTATCAACATTGAAAGCACTGTGCTACCAGTGATGTGTTTATCACTCTCGGTTATTGTCACTGCTAGCACCACTGAGAGCACTGTGCTACCAGTGATGTGCTTACCACTGTTATTGTCACTGCTAGCACCACCGAGAGCACGGTGCTACCAGTGATGCGTTTACCACTGTTATTGTCACTTCTATCACCACTGAGAGCACGGTGCTACCAGTGATGCGTTTACCACTGTTATTGTCACTGCTAGCACCACTGAGAGCACTGTGCTACCAGTGATGTGTTTACCACTGTTATTGTCACTGCTAGCACCACCGAGAGCACGGTGCTACAAGTGATATGTTTACCACTGTTATTGTCACTGCTAGCACCACTGAGAGCACTGTTCTACCAGTGATGTGCTTACCACTGTTATTGTCACTGCTAGCACCACTGAGAGCACGGTGCTACCAGTGATATGTTTACCACTGTTATTGTTACTGTCAGCACCACTGAGAGCATTGTGCTGCCAGTGATGTGTTTACCACTGCTATTGTCACTGTCAGCACCACTGAGAGAACTTTGCCACCACTACTGTTTCTACTCTTGTTTGTACCGTTCCCTACCACGGATGTTATTTTCATTCCAAACATACGTGAAAAATAACTCATGCAATCATCCAGAACAAGCAATCATTCCCATATCCATAAATATTGAGCGTTAGCAGTGTTACCTCTCTTTCTCTCTCTCTCTCTCTCTCTCTCTCTCTCTCTCTCTCTCTCTCTCGACCATATACCCTTGCATAAAAAAATCACTTGCATTCTCAAGGGATTGGTTTTCCAAACTTATACACTAAAATATTGTTAACTACACGTCTCAGGTCAAAGGTTTTAATTTTCAGGTCCCAGGTCCTAGAATTTATGTCTGAAAAGCCAAGTCACAGTTCACTGGTCTCAGGCCTCACTGTTACCAAGTGCAAGAAGTAAACAAAACTTTCAATATTTGTGAACGTGAGCTCAGCGTTGTGCTCTACGTCGACACAAATCCCACTGTCCATAATGTTGAAGGAAGACCACAGGTGCAGAAAAAGACTTTATTGTGAAAACGTAATGCTCTTTAAATGTTTTTATCAAGTTAATGCAAAAAATGGAGGCCAGGACCGCTGAAAACTTCCCTGGATTTAACTCATATTTGACAAACTCCAAAAGTTAACCTTTACGGTTATTCACATGTGCCGGTCACCCATCTCACCTACGGTTCTCAGCTATATATTCCTCAAGCTTGGTCACCAAGTGAGAGATTGTTCATGTCAAGTTTCCGTCCTCACTCAGTGTCCTTCCGTTGCAAAGCACTTTAAAATTCCTATGCCCAAAGAACGATTAGCTAAGGAAAGAAATGAAATTGGAAAGCAAAAGTGACACGTGGATATAGTGTTTACCTTAAACAAAATGGACAACAAAATTCGTATTATCATCGCTATAATAATGCACAATTAATCGAAAAACTGGAGAGAGAACTGTAGATAACGTCTCTTTCTGTACTGAACAATTATCTCTTCTTGATAAAGATTCAAAACAAACCGAAACGTCGAATGAAGTTTCCTCTTCAAAGCAGAAGTTCGTAGTGAAACTTGTATAAAGAAAAGTATCAGTCTCTTGTATTTATAGATTTAAAAAGTCATATGAGAGGGTGTAGAGGGAGACAGTGTTGCTAGTGTATTGTTAACGTTGTGTAACACTAGAAAGATATAAACAACTATAACGTTATACACAGTAACGCCAGACATACACACAAACACACTGCTACACAGAGCATGTATAAATATACATAATATTATGCAGAAAATCCCACAGTAATAAATAAATAACTATGAAACATAAATAGTGGAATCAAATTTACAATGAGTGGCCTCTCCCTGGTACTCTGGCTAGACGAGTATTTCTTGTCTGGCTGCTCTACGTTTCCAGCGAGTCCAAGAAGTTATAATTACAGGGCACAATTTTTTTTGTGTCCTTCCCTATAATTATACCTTACTGCATACACACCTCTCAACGTCCCCCTCAAACTTTCTTTCCTCGTTTACTGAAACATTGTTACAGCCGAATGTGATTGACTGTACAGTATATTTCAGATTTTTTTTTAAATGCTCAAGAATGAAAAAGTTATATACATATATTTATTTATTTATATTTTGTTTATTTATTGAAAGGGTACATAATTATGCTTTTGAATCTGTTGAAGATATTGTAACCATAGTGACTCTAACACAGTTGAGAAGCAATTCTTAATACTAAAATATCTATGAAACGTTTAACGTATAATGACTTTCACTGTCGGCAGAATACCTCCGAAACTACCGTAACTACAGAACTATAGTGACTTCAGTCCTGCTGGAAGGAAACATATAAAACTACCATAGCTACTGAACCATAGTGCCCTGAGCCGTGTTTAGAGGAACATGAAGACTGTTGTAGCTACTGAAGCATTGAACAGAAGTTACGTCTGCATAATAGGTTGTAGCATTTCACTACATTTTGTCGTTTGTAAACAAGATTAGAATCTAATATCTCTACACAAGTGTAACTTTGGTACCAGCCTGTGCTAGTGAAATAGGTCAAAGCCGTACAGTGTTAGACAGAATTGTTAAAGAAATACTTTATGTAAAGAATGAGACTCAGGGTACTGGGGTTTCAGAGGTATATTAGAGCAAGAAATCATTGCCCCCAAAAAACAGCAGTACTGGAGTCAGTAACAATGAGAGGAACTAGCCAGGTTGCAGGAATTGTAACGAAATCTTTTTGGTCGAATTTATTAAACGAGATTTACTGATTTTTCGTGTGAATTGTGGATAGGTTTATTTGGATAAATATTATGACTTTGAGAAAAGTACAGATAGGAGAAAGGGAGTCTGGAAGATGTTAAGTGAGTGTGTTGGGAATGTTGAATGATGCAAGAGACATGAATGTCAGTGTGGGAGACACTGTTGTGTAAGACGCAGTGGGAAAGTTTGAAGTGTTTGGTGTATATAACAGAGTAAAACCTTTAGTTTACATTATGGATACAGCCGGTATATCAACATATAAGAAGAGTAAAGACAAAATCGGTACAGCAAAACGCAAGAACAGTACACTGGAAAATAGCACTTAAGTACACTACAGGATAAAAGTGACCTTTACCACAGTTTGTCAGCATCACTAGACCATTTACAACCAAGAACACTACACTGACTTACAGTAAGTACACATAAAAGAGCCGAGAGAAAGCTCTGATCACTAGCAGCCAACAACACCCACAACCCAGCAAACTGCCCAGAGGGGATCACCATCTATCCTTGGAAGAATGACATGCTCTTAGCATGGGGCTATACCTGTGTGTCCACACTGGCTGACACCTACATCCATCACAGTGTCGGGCGACAGGGAGGAGCTGCTGACCACAGGGAGGAGTACAAGATCAGCAGGTACAGGGACATAAGTTAACAGTATCAATTTGTCCCAGTGGGATCAGAGACCTTGGAAGCATGGGGAAAACATGCCACACATTTCCTTAAAGAATTGGGTTCCAGACTCATCGACACCACACTTTCATGTTCCAACGCCTCAGCGTGGCCATCCAGAGGGGAAATGCATGCTGCATACTGGACTCGTGTTCGGCTTCGGAGGAGCTGGAGGAGATTCATAACCTTTGATATATTGCACCAATGTAATCATGTTTGTGTTTTCTATCAATGTATTCTATTAATAAAGGTCACATATAGCATAAAATATAGTGGGTGGTAGGAGAAGAAAATATTCAAACAGCTCCGGATAGAATCTTGAGTTTTCCCTGAGGTTCTTTTATTGTCTTCTCTGAGGATGAGGGTCCCCAGTAAAGTTCTAGAGGTGATACCTCCCTAATATATAAAACTTGCGATCTTGGCTTAAATAGCAACGCTCATCTTGTCATATAAGACAAGCGAAAATTTGTGTATGCAATAATTTCGCAAAAATCCTTCTGAACCTAACGAATAAAAATATATTTCATTGTGTTTGTTTAGTATTAAATTATTGCAAACGTATTTAAAATATATTTAGTTGGGTTAGGCTAAAATAAATTGTGCTTGTTATAATAAGGTTAGGTAAGTTTTTTAAGATTCTTTTGGTGCAAAATTGTAAATTTTTACGTTAACATTTATGAAAAAAATATATCTTCAAACGTATAAGAGAAAATTTAAGAAAGGACTTAATTTTAAATGAGTTCTTGCTAATTGACCAGTTTTACATATATAATATACATTATATATATATATATATATATATATATATATATATATATATATATATATATATATATATATATATATATATATATATATATATATATATATATGTCGTGCCGAAGAATGTAAAACTGGTCAATCAGCAAGAACTCATTTAAAATTAAGTCCTTTCTTAAATTTTCTCTTATACGTTTATAGATATATTTTTTTCGATAATGTTGATGTAAAAATTTATAATTTTGCACCAAAAGGAACTTAGAAAACTTACCTAACCTTATTATAACAAGAACAATTTATTTTAACCTAACTCAACTAAATATATTTTAGATTCGTCTACAATAATTTAATACTAAACAAACACAGTGAAATATATTTTTTTCGTTAGGTTCATAGTGATTTTGGCGAAATTATTGCATACACAAATTTTCACTTGTCCTATATGGCAAGATGATCGTTGCTATTTAAGCCAAGACCGCAATTTCTGCCTATTCGGCACGACATATATATATATATATATATATATATATATATATATATATATATATATATATATATATATATATATATATATATATATATACATGTTTATATTTATATTTCAACAAGTTGGCCGTGTCCCACAGAGGCAGGGTGACCAAAAAAGAGAGAAAATCCTCCAAAAGAAAATACTTTTATCATTCAACACTTTCACCTCACTCATACATAATCACTGTCTTTGCAGAGGCACCCAGATACAACAGTTTAAAAGCATATATAAAAATACACAATTACCCTTCCAAACTGCCAACATCCGAAACCCCTCCTTTAGAGTGTAGGCATTGTACTTCACATCTCCAGTACTCAAGTCCGGCTATATAAAAATAAACGGTTTCGCTGAATCCCTTCACTAAATATTACCCTGCTCACACTCCAACAGCTCGTCAGGTCCCGAAAACCATTCGTCTCCATTCACTCAAACACACACACACACACACACACACACACATATATATTTTTTTTTTATTATCACACTGGCCGATTCCCACCAAGGCAGGGTGGCCCGAAAAAGAAAAACTTTCACCATCATTCACTCCATCACTGTCTTGCCAGAAGGGTGCTTTACACTACAGTTTTTAAACTGCAACATTAACACCCCTCCTTCAGAGTGCAGGCACTGTACTTCCCATCTCCAGGACTCAAGTCCGGCCTGCCGGTTTCCCTGAATCCCCTCATAAATGTTACCTTGCTCACACTCCAACAGCACGTCAAGTATTAAAAACCATTTGTCTCCATTCACTCCTATCAAACACGCTCACGCATGCCTGCTGGAAGTCCAAGCCCCTCGCACACAAAACCTCCTTTACCCCCTCCCTCCAACCCTTCCTAGGCCGACCCCTACCCCGCCTTCCTTCCACTACAGACTGATACACTCTTGAAGTTATTCTGTTTCGCTCCATTCTCTCTACATGTCCGAACCACCTCAACAACCCTTCCTCAGCCCTCTGGACAACAGTTTTGGTAATCCCGCACCTCCTCCTAACTTCCAAACTACGAATTCTCTGCATTATATTCACACCACACATTGCCCTCAGACATGACATCTCCACTGCCTCCAGCCTTCTCCTCGCTGCAACATTCATCACCCATGCTTCACACCCATATAAGAGCGTTGGTAAAACTATACTCTCATACATTCCCCTCTTTGCCTCCAAGGACAAAGTTCTCTGTCTCCACAGACTCCTAAGTGCACCACTCACTCTTTTTCCCTCATCAATTCTATGATTCACCTCATCTTTCATAGACCCATCCGCTGACACGTCCACTCCCAAATATCTGAATACGTTCACCTCCTCCATACTCTCTCCCTCCAATCTGATATTCAATCTTTCATCACATATATATATATATATATATATATATATATATATATATATATATATATATATATATATATATATATATATATATATATATATATATATATATATAAGAATAATACTGATAATAAAATATTTATAAATAATAATAATAATAATAATCTGAGAAGGTATCCCTATATCTCATAAGCTCATCCTACTTCAGTGACCTGAAAACAGTATCCCTGAATCTAAAATTCTCGGCCTCCTATACTTCAATGACTCGAGTTATCAATGACTCAGAGTTATCTCTGAGTTACCAGACCTTGCCACTTAGAGGCCAGTGGTTCGTTTTTAGTCCACCCACTTACTGTGTTTCTGATACTTTCCCCAGGTTCCTGTGTCCAGGAGTACATCGGTGTTCCCTTAGATATTCTCCCTTGCCCACTTCCCCAAGGTCAGCCTCAACAACCAGTATCCTTTTCACTCTCAGCAAACCCAACCCTTGCATCTAGCCTCCTGCCTTCCCCAGATTCATGTGTCCAGGAATCCATCTGTGGGCCCCCGGATGTTTTCCCTTCACCACTACCCTAAGGTCAGCACGTTCAGAAGTTCTTGAAGTTCTCGAAGGACTTGAAGTCCTCGAAGGTCTTGATAGTGAAGGTTCTTGAAGTTCCTGATGTTCTGAAAGGGAAGATCATTAAGTTATGAATGCCTCACTCAGGTCCATGGCTTCAGGTGTCCTTCCTTGTCCCCTCGTATATTCACCACTTCCCCGAGGTCCCACCACACAAAGATATAACAACAACACAAGGATATTAAACAACAACACAATTATTAAGTAAGTTTATTAAGGCACAGGTATACATTAATACATTGCATAAATTATCATACATAACAACACATAGACATGACAACAACACAATGATTAGACAACAACACAAGGATATTAACAACACAGTTATTAAGCAAGTTTATTCAGGTACAGTTATACATTAATACATCACATTAATTATCATACACAGCAGCATATGGACATGACAACAACACAATGATTATATATCACACAACACAATGATTATATATTACACAATACAATGATTATATATTACACAATACAATGATTATATATTAGACAATATTACAATGACATGACAACAGCACAACAAGACCAGGTAGAAGTTATTACTGGGGAGGACACACAGAAATCTGCGACCAGTAATAACATCCATCTGGACAGCCGCGACGCCTGGACTACCTAGATCAGAGTCGTCACTCACCTAGCTAGTCCACCAAGCACTGGCCATTAAGGGAAAATTTCAGATTTCTATTTATATTTCATATTACACTTACAATAATTTTTATTTTGTTCGATTATTTATTTGTGTAAGTGTATTTGTGAACATTTTTTGGCGAACAGATTATTGTCCATGAGTAAACCTACAAGTTCCCAGCATGGAAAGTGTATATTTTTCTTGTTAGTCATCTCTTCTTTCTGCATGATACGCGAATGTTCACAAGTACATACGTACTTGTGAACATTCGAACATTCTCTCTCTCTCTCTCTCTCTCACACACACACACACACACACACACACACACACACACACACACACACACACACACACACACACACACACACACACACACACACACACACACACACACAGTTCTGCATTTCTACATATACACGGACAAATTTTGCAATTCACATAATCCTTTGTCTGGAGAGTATGTTTACATTTATACAAAACACATATAATCCTCTCAGTTTAAAGTTACTAACTGTATATAAACTCAAATATACACGCGCACACATATGAACAAAAAACTATTAAGAATAAAAATTTAGATGGGTGTGTATACATATACGTGTATATATATCTATATAAATATATATATATATATATATATATATATATATATATATATATATATATATATATATATATATATATATATATATATATAAATATATATATATATATATATATATATATATATATATATATATATATATATATATATATATATATATATATATATATATATATATATATATATGCAAAACAACCACTCTGAAAGAATAGAGAAATTCCAAGCGCTTTCGTGACTACTCACATTATCAAGGAACTATGAAAGTGAAGCATCCAAGGAAGCTATATAAGGGGTCGTGCCGAATAGGCAGAACTTGCGATCTTGGCTTGAATATCAACGTTCATCTTGCCATATAGGACAAGTGAAAATTTGTGTATGCAATAATTTAGCCAAAATCATTCTGAGCCTAACGAAAAAAATACGTTTCACTGTGTTTGTTTAGTATTAAATTATTGTAAACAAACCTAAAATATATTTAGTTGGGTTAGGCTAAAATAAATTGCTCTTGCTATAATAAGCTTAGTTAAGTTTTCTAAGTTCCTTTTGGTGCAAAAGTATAAATTTTACATCAACATTAATGAAAAAAATATATCTTTAAACGTATAAGAGAAAATTTTTAGAAAGGACTTACTTATAAATGAGTTCTTGCTAATTGACCAGTTTTACATATTCGGCACGATATATATATATATATATATATATATATATATATATATATATATATATATATATATATATATATATATATATATATATATATATATATATATATATATATATATATATACATATATATATATATATATATACGTGTATACATATACCTTTATACATATACATGTAGTGTGACTTAAGTTTAAGTAGAATTAGCAAAATACGTGTTGTCCTGCGTGTTCCCTCCCTTCTTATCTCTTCTTCATCTCTAGACTCATGTCTTAGTTACAATAAAACAACATGGCAGTATTTAACACAGGTACATGACCAAGGGACAACAATTTATAAATCTGCTACTACTGCACCTGAAGTATCACTGTGGTTGTTATTCTCGTTGTTCTGCCGATTTTATCAAACCTATTTGATGGTGAGAAGCAAGTTGTTTCAGTTTTTAAATTAATGTAGTCTGGTGTTTGTCGATGTTTTGAAACTGGAGCTCAAAGGTTGAACAGTGTCAGCATTATTAATAACTTGAAAGTTATATGAAGTACAAGAAGCAACAAGACGAGGCAGCAGCAGAATGAAATTTGATTAAGTTTATTTGCAGGAGCTGAACCAAACTGTTCTAGAGAAGAGGCGAGACTCCGGAAGATTGATGGATGACTTAGATTATTGTGGGACTCTGGAAGATTGATGGATGACTTAGATAACTGTGGGACTCCGGAAGATTGATGGATGACTTAGATAACTGTGGGACTCCAGGAAGATTGATGGATGACTTAGATTACTGTGGGACTCCGGAAGATTGATGGATGACTTAGATAACTGTGGGACTCCGGAAGATTGATGGATTGACTTAGATAACTGTGGGACTCCGGAAGATTGATGGATGACTTAGATAACTGTGGGACTCCGGAAGATTGATGGATTGACTTAGATAACTGTGGGACTCCGGAAGATTGATGGATGACTTAGATAACTGTGGGAATCCGGAAGATTGATGGATTGACTTAGATAACTGTGGGACTCCGGAAGATTGATGGATGACTTAGATAACTGTGGGAATCCGGAAGATTGATGGATTGACTTAGATAACTGTGGGACTCCGGAAGATTGATGGATGACTTAGATAACTGTGGGACTCCGGAAGATTGATGGATGACTTAGATAACTGTGGGACTCCGGAAGATTGATTGCTGACTTAGATAACTGTGGGACTCCGGAAGATTGATGGATGACTTAGATAACTGTGGGACTCCGGAAGATTGATGGATGACTTAGATAACTGTGGGACTCCGGAAGATTGATGGATGACTTAGATAACTGTGGGACTCCGGAAGATTGATGGATGACTTAGATAACTGTGGGACTCCGGAAAATTGATGGATGACTTAGATAACTGTGGGACTCCGGAAGATTGATGGATGACTTAGATAACTGTGGGACTCCGGAAGATTGATGGATGACTTAGATAACTGTGGGACTCCGGAAGATTAATGGATGACTTAGATAACTGTTCGACTCCGGAAGATTGATGGATGACTTAGATAACTGTGGGACTCCGGAAGATTAATGGATGACTTAGATAACTGTGGGACTCCGGAAGATTGATGGATGACTTAGATAACTGTGGGACTCCGGAAGATTGATGGATGACTTAGATAACTGTGGTCTGACAAACAGTCATAATAAGCCAACTATCTTCAACACTTCCTCACACTAAAACTGATTATAACTGATTTTTCAAAAACGTATCTGAGGTAGGCCTAAATTCAATTTACTCGCAGTAGCAACAATTAAATGAAAGGGTGAATATGCTAAGTCATACCCCCAATTTTTTTTATGAGTAACACCAGAGGTTGAGATCATGAAGATAACAAACAAGCAGAGAATGTCTGAGACTGAATATAAATATATCTAAAATATCGTTCTCTCCTTTCTTTCTTCCCTCTCTCCTCCCTCCCATCTTACTTCATTATCTTCCTTCCATTCTCCTTCCCTTTTTTTTTTACTTCCGTCCCAACCTATCTAATAACAGACTGACATGATTTACAAGATTTTGTCATTTATTGCTTACCCAATAATCTTCATATATCAGTAGGCCTACTCCAGTGTTCCATATTTGATGTTATTAACTACATAACTACCTGCATCATTACCTTTACTTAACTCTATCTAATTCTTCACGTCAAAAACTACCAGCAACAATGACTGATTATTTACAATGAAGCTTAGAGGAAGAACTACATGTAAATAATAAGTATTTCTGAAGAACCAGCCTACATAGATCAGTAGGCCTATTCATTGATCTGTATTCATTTGTCTTATCAAAACAGTTATTTAATATTCAGACATTACTTCTCCTTCCCATTTAAGAATGATCGGTGACGCTGATGAATAAGTTTTGTTTCCTGGAATTAAAGGAAGCATTGTCAAAATTAATTAATCTATTACAATGTATAGTAGTCTTTCACAATATGTCTAAATAAATCATACAACACAATATTTGGGGTTACGGTTAATTGCTAGATATTATGAGAGTGGCAGTGTTGCAGTAGCAACATTGATCTTATCGAAAAAAAAACTTTATACATGTTTTGAGTGTCGTTAACCAGCATTATTTGTCTGTCCCAGGAGGGAGGGAGGGAATAAGGGAGGGAATAAGGGAGGGAATAAGGGAGGGAATGAGGAAGGGAAGGATTAAGGGAGGCTAAGAGAGCTCTTGACTGGTACACCAACGCACCATACAACACACACCCTACCTACAACACTAACACACACACACACACGTGAAGCGTTCTACTGGCTGTCCTAAGATATTATTAGGGTCATCGTACGTGAGTGAATCAGTGAACATACCTACAAGAGTGTAACAGCTTTCAAGAGTGTGAATAATGTGATAAGATCAAGTATTTTACAATTTAAATTTGAATGAATGTTGAGTGAGGGAGGGTAGCAGTCAGCTGATCAGGCTGATGGCCGCAGTGTTGACACAAAATATCCAAACATAGTTAATAATAAATACAGATATTGGTTGGTTATAACAGCAGTGTAGTGATAAGGTCATAAACGTGTGATTAAGTAAATAATGAAAGACAAAATTAATCAATCCCCAGCTGTTGTTGTGAATGTTGTTAATATCATCAAATTTATGACCATAATACTGTACTAAAGAAAAAAGAGTGAAGTATTAAAAAACAAAATAAAAACTTGAATGGATGATAAAGTTTCTGAGGAAGTTACAAAGTGAAGGAGTTGATAGCAGCCACCAGCAGGAACCTCCATTGTTGTGTAGACAACATCACTTGCCTATGTGTGGTTAGTTTCGGTTAGTGTCTAAAGTGTCAGTGTCTGGCCCTGCTGGTTATATGTTATACCATCACTCTCTCCCTAACTTTCACTGCCAGCAGATAGATAGCGGTAACACTGATAATATTTAGTAATCTATCTAAAAATCTTCAGAAGAGTAGTGTAGCCTAGTAACCTTCCCCCGACAGCAACAAACTAGTAAACAAGTGCGTACATACAAACACACGTGTTCACCAGTAATTATTATAGTAAATATTAGTATATATTAATAAGGAATTGAGTGAGAAATAATTCTATAATCTTCAAAAGAGTAGCGTAGCCTAGTGTCCTAAGATCCGGGCCGGGAGAGTACCAGTGAACCAACAACAACACAGATCCGGGCCGAGAGAGTACCAGTGAACCAACAACAACACAGATATGGGCCGGGAGAGTACCAGTGAACCAACAACAACAAAGATCCGGGCCGGGAGAGTACCAGTGAACCAACAACAACACAGATCCGGGCCGGGAGAGTACCAGTGAACCAACAACAACACAGATCCGGGCCGGGAGAGTACCGGTGAACCAACAACAACACAGATCCGGGCCGGGAGAGTACCAGTGAACCAACAACAACACAGATCCCGGCCGGGAGAGTACCAGTGAACCAACAACAACACAGATCCGGGCCGGGAGAGTACCGGTGAACCAACAACAACAAAGATCCGGGCTGGGAGAGTACCGGTGAACCAAGAACAAAACAGATCCCGCTCGGGAGAGTACCAGTGAACCAACAACACAGATCCGAGCCGGGAGAGTACCAGTGAACCAACAACAACACAGATCCGGGCCGGGAGAGTACCGGTGAACCAACAACAACACAGATCCGGGCCAGGAGAGTACCGGTGAACCAACAACAACACAGATCCGGGCCGGGAGAGTACCGGTGAACCAACAACAACAAAGATCCGGGCCGGGAGAGTACCAGTGAACCAACAACAACACAGATCCGGGCCGGGAGAGTACCAGTGAACCAACAACAACAAAGATCCGGGCCGGGAGAGTACCAGTGAACCAACAACAACAAAGATCCGGGCCGGGAGAGTACCGGTGAACCAACAACAACAAAGATCCGGGCCGGGAGAGTACCGGTGAACCAACAACAACAAAGATCCGGGCCGGGAGAGTACCAGTGAACCAACAACAACACAGATCCCGGCCGGGAGAGTACCAGTGAACCAACAACAACACAGATCCGGGCCGGGAGAGTACCGGTGAACCAACAACAACAAAGATCCGGGCTGGGAGAGTACCGGTGAACCAAGAACAAAACAGATCCCGCTCGGGAGAGTACCAGTGAACCAACAACACAGATCCGAGCCGGAAGAGTACCATTGAACCAACAACAACAAAGATCCGGGCCGGGAGAGTACCGGTGAACCAACAACAACACAGATCCGGGCCGGGAGAGTACCGGTGAACCAACAACAACACAGATCCGGCCAGGAGAGTACCGGTGAACCAACAACAACACAGATCCGGGCCGGGAGAGTACCGGTGAACCAACAACAACACAGATCCGGGCCGATAGAGTACCAGTGAACCAACAACAACAAAGATCCGGGCCGGGAGAGTACCGGTGAACCAACAACAACAAAGATCCGGGCCGAGAGAGTACCAGTGAACCAACAACAACAAAGATCCGGGCCGAGAGAGTACCGGTGAACCAACAACAACAAAGATCCGGGCCGGGAGAGTACCAGTGAACCAGGAACAACAACAATAGTGTGTTAACGTGACCCTCCTCTTTCTCAAAGAACAACAAGCTAGTAAACACATACAAACACAAGTGTACACAGTATTATTATTATAATCAAGGGGGAAGCGCTAAACCCGGAGGATTATACAGCGCCTGGGGGGGTGGATGTGGAAGGCATTCAGGCTTAATTCGGGGAACTGGAGCACAGATCAAGGAACCTAGTGTATATTAATTATATTAGGAATTGAATTGAGTGTGAAATCATTCTATAAACTTCAAAAGAGTACCGTAGCCTAGTGTGATATATAACCCCCCCTTTTTTTTAAGACTAAGACAAAAGCGCGTGCGCACGCACACGCGCACACACACATACACACACACACATACATACATACACATACATATACATATATATACACACACACACACACACACACACACACACACACACACACATACACACACACACACACACACACACACACACACACACACACACACACATGGTGGAGGTCACGAAACTCACAACATTTTGGAGGTCATGCCACTCACAACATGGTGGAGGTCATGCCACTCACAACATGGTGGAGGTCATGCCACTCACAACTTCGTGGAGGTCATGCCACTCACAACATGGTGGAGGTCATGCCACTCACAACTTCGTGGAGGTCATGCCACTCACAACATCCTGGAGGGCATGCCACTCACATCTTGGAGGGCATGCCACTCACAACATTCTGATAGTCATGCCACTCACAACATCCTGGAGGTCATGCCACTCACAACATCCTGGAGGGCATGCCACTCACATCCTGGAGGTCATGCCACTCACAACATCCTGGAGGTCATGCCACTCACAACATCCTGGAGGTCATGCCACTCACAACATCCTGTAGGGCATTCCACTCACATCCTGGAGGTCATGCCACTCACAACATCCTGGAGGTCATGCCACTCACAACATCCTGGAGGTCATGCCACTCACAACATCCTGGAGGTCATGCCACTCACAACATCCTGGAGGTCATGCCACTCACAACATCCTGGAGGTCATGCCACTCACAACATCCTGGAGGTCATGCCACTCACAACATCCTGGAGGTCTGGAGGTCATGCCACTCACAACATCCTGGAGGTCATGCCACTCACAACATCCTGGAGGTCATGCCACTCACAACATCCTGGAGGTCATGCCACTCACAACATCCTGGAGGTCATGCCACTCACAACATCCTGGAGGTCATGCCACTCACAACATCCTGGAGGTCATGCCACTCACAACATCCTGGAGGTCATGCCACTCACAATATCCTGGAGGTCATGCCACTCACAACATCAGGTCATGCCACTCATCCTGGAGGTCATGGAGGTTATGCCACTCACAACATCCTGGAGGTCATGCCACTCACAACATCCTGGAGGTCATGCCACTCACAACATCCTGGAGGTCATGCCACTCACATCATGGAGGTTATGCCACTCACAACATCCTGGAGGTTATGCCACTCACAACATCCTGGAGGTTATGCCACTCACAATATCCTGGAGGTCATGCCACTCACATCATGGAGGTCATGCCACTCACAACATCCTGGAGGTCATGCCACTCACAACATCCTGGAGGTCATGCCACTCACAACATCCTGGAGGTCATGCCACTCACAACATCCTGGAGGTCATGCCACTCACAACATCCTGGAGGTCATGCCACTCACAACATCCTGGAGGGCATGCCACTCACAACATCCTGGAGGTCATGCCACTCACAACATCCTGTAGGGCATGCCACTCACATCATGGAGGTCATGCCACTCACAACATCCTGGAGGTTATGCCACTCACAATATCCTGGAGGTCATGTCACTCCTCAGAATCTGTCTACGATTTTCCATCGAGTGAAAATAAATTAATTCAACTTTTAAACAAGATTCAAACACTGAGATTTAATTTAGTTATAATTTATTAAATTACTTAAAATTGCACAATGGTATGTCAGGCGTCAGTTCAGCCAGATATTATCATCAGGTATAACTGAAACATTGAGATTAATGTAACTATAACAAAGTGTTGCATAACATTCATGGTGTAAAATATACTACGATTCTTACATCATAGTACTTGACAATATAAAGGAAAATCAGAGACATTAACAAAAAGACAAGCCAGCCACCATGCAGGAGCATCAATAAAATTATTTTTGGCAAGAGATGGCGTCTCCTGACATGGTACATTTTACTTGTATATTCGTCCCAGAAAGTTTTTATTTGGTCTGTGTGTTCGTGAATATTTTCCCTGTCAATATAGAGGAGGTGAGAGAAGTGATGTTGTGATAAGTGAGTCAGACATCTATATTATTTATGGCTACTCTTTACTTTTCTTAAGATAATTCGTGAAATTTTACTCATTGTCTGATCCAGAAATGTCTCAGATTTCCCACATTCTAACATCACTAACAGTATCTCAGACTTCCCACATTCTTACATCACTAACAGTGTCTCAGACTTCCCACATTCTTACATCACTAACAGTGTCTCAGACTTCCCACATTCTTACATCACTAACAATGTCTCAGACTTCCCACATTCTTACTAACAATGTCTCAGACTTCCCACATTCTTACATCACTAACAGTGTCTCAGACTTCCCACATTCTTACATCACTAACAGTGTCTCAGACTTCCCACATTCTTACATCACTAACAGTGTCTCAGACTTCCCACATTCTTACATCACTAACAGTGTCTCAGACTTCCCACATTCTTACATCACTAACAGTGTCTCAGACTTCCCACATTCTTACATCACTAACAGTGTCTCAGACTTCCCACATTCTTACATCACTAACAGTGTCTCAGACTTCCCACATTCTTACATCACTAACAGTGTCTCAGACTTCCCACATTCTTACATCACTAACAGTGTCTCAGACTTCCCACATTCTTACATCACTAACAGTGTCTCAGACTTCCCACATTCTTACATCACTAACAGTGTCTCAGACTTCCCACATTCTTACATCACTAACAATGTCTCAGACTTCCCACATTCTTACATCACTAACAACATTCTTACATCACTAACAGTGTCTCAGACTTCCCACATTCTTACATCACTAACAGTGTCTCAGACTTCCCACATTCTTACATCACTAACAATGTCTCAGACTTCCCACATTCTTACATCACTAACAATGTCTCAGACTTCCCACATTCTTACATCACTAACAATGTCTCAGACTTCCCACATTCTTACATCACTAACAATGTCTCAGACTTCCCACATTCTTACATCACTAACAGTGTCTCAGACTTCCCACATTTTAACATCATTAACAGTGTCTCAGGCTTCCCACATTCTTACATTTCTAACAATGACTGCGATTTCCCACATTTCTAACAATCTTGCGGCACGCCTGGGCACTATCAGTGGCACACCAGGGTGCCGCGGCACCCTCTTTAAAAAGCATTGTATGACCCATAAAAAGTGAGAGGGAGTGAGAGACAGAGAGAGAGAACTACATCTGTATATATACCCTGATGAAGAGCATCTTTCATGTTGAAATATGACTAGTGGGGTACCACAAGTCTGTGTTCTTGCCACCTATCTAATCTATATAAATATTATACTAGAAAGAATAAACGGTAATAAAACATATAAAAACATACAGAATTTTTAAGGAGAGAAAATATTTAAAAATTCATTATAAGAATATGTGAATAGATTGAATATAACCCAACAAATGTGGTGTAACTTAGGGATGATAGAGAACAAAATAATCAACACTTGTCTGTTCTCTGAATCTTTGTGTCGTTGTTGACGGTGATTATTATATATGGAAAATTACCAGATCCTTATTCACTACTATTATACCTATTACTTCTACTACATTATTTGATAATTTCAACAGTTCTGCAGAACAAAATGAGTCTCTTACATATTGTCTTATTTATCTTTAATTATTTACCTCATCAAATCTATTTACATATTGTATTTTTGCATCCATTTCTCACTGCCAGTAATATATTTTTTTTGTATGTGTTTCTGTAATCACTCCAGACATTCAGTTTGTTATGGTTGGAGCTCACCCTTGTATTTTATCTTGTTATCTTTATTTACTTTTAAACCTTGAATGTTAGAAAAAAAAATGGAGGATAATTGATAATAGATAATTGAGGTTTTAGTTGGTGTGGTACAGCACCATCTGGTAGAGTGGCAGCTTGTGTACCATCTGGTAGAGTGGCAGCTTGTGTACCATCTGGTAGAGTGGCAGCTTGTGTACCATCTGGTAGAGTGGCAGCTTGTGTACCATCTGGTAGAGTGGCAGCTTGTGTACCATCTGGTAGAGTGGCAGCTTGTGTACCATCTGGTAGAGTGGCAGCTTGTGTACCATCTGGTAGAGTGGCAGCTTGTGTACCATCTGGTAGAGTGGCAGCTTGTGTACCATCTGGTAGAGTGGCAGCTTGTGTACCATCTGGTAGAGTGGCAGCTTGTGTACCATCTGGTAGAGTGGCAGCTTGTGTACCATCTGGTAGAGTGGCAGCTTGTGTACCATCTGGTAGAGTGGCAGCTTGTGTACCATCTGGTAGAGTGGCAGCTTGTGTACCATCTGGTAGAGTGGCAGCTTGTGTACCATCTGGTAGAGTGGCAGCTTGTGTACCATCTGGTAGAGTGGCAGCTTGTGTACCATCTGGTAGAGTGGCAGCTTGTGTACCATCTGGTAGAGTGGCAGCTTGTGTACCATCTGGTAGAGTGGCAGCTTGTGTACCATCTGGTAGAGTGGCAGCTTGTGTACCATCTGGTAGAGTGGCAGCTTGTGTACCATCTGGTAGAGTGGCAGCTTGTGTACCATCTGGTAGAGTGGCAGCCATCTGGTAGAGTGGCAGCTTGTGTACCATCTGGTAGAGTGGCAGCTTGTGTACCATCTGGTAGAGTGGCAGCTTGTGTACCATCTGGTAGAGTGGCAGCTTGTGTACCATCTGGTAGAGTGGCAGCTTGTGTACCTGGTATGGCAGCTTGGATAGAGTGGCAGCTTGTGTACCATCTGGTAGAGTGGCAGCTTGTGTACCATCTGGTAGAGTGGCAGCTTGTGTACCATCTGGTAGAGTGGCAGCTTGTGTACATATCCAAGGTCTATCCTGGTACTGTTTACAATGTGTGCTGTTGTATGTTTTATCCTGGTGTTGAGAAACTGGTCCCTGGTGTTCCACTGACATTTATCTCTGTACTTCCTGTTGCCCTTAATTGTTTGTTTTGTGTTTTCTTTAATACTTCTCTATCTCCTTTAAAAATACTCTGGTTACCTTGTATACTTTTCGTTGATGCATATTTTTTGGCACTGCTTTCTGTTTACGTGGAATTTTGAGCAACGTAGATCGTAACATTTTCTGGTGAGAAGTGATGATCTGGTCATCTTGGGCAGAAAGTTCCTGTATTTATTATTACATAACATGTTGGAGGACTTTCTGATGTTTGGGTATTTACATTATATTCCATAATTTGTTGATTTCCTTGACGTAGGGGGTTTGTCCCGTAGTGGCTCATCGAAGGTGCCGCCCTCCCCCACCGCGCGTCCCACCCATTCCCCCCAACTCTTTTTTTTTCTTTTTTTTTTCGCTCCGCCCCCCGCGGCGCCCCCCGCGGCGCCCCCCGCTGAGCCCGGGAGTGTTGACATCTTTTCCTCCATTTATTTTTCCAGAAGTGTTGCAAACATTTTTTTTTTCGAGAATGTTGCAAATTTTAATCTGATTCTCCAGTGTTGCAAAATTTAATTTGTTTCTCCAGTGTTGCCAACTTTTCCAAAAATTTCCGGAGGTGTTGCCATCTTATTTTTCATTTTTTATAGAGAATGTTGCAAAAATTTTTTTCCACTTTTTGCGGTCTCCAATTCCTCGGATCAAGTTTTGCATTTAGTAAACGAAGTTTCCCCTCACTTCCATCCCTGCTCCATCTCCTTGGATCAACTTTTACCTCGATTTTTTTCGAATTTTGGGGTGTTTTCAAATTTTTCGCAGGGGGGGGGGGGGGGGGGGTGAAGGTAATTACCCTAAGATCGAGCTCCAACTCCAGGGTCAAGTTTTCCATGTATTGGAGACTCCAGTTCCTGAGTCACACATTCTAGAGTTACCCTTAAAATTTTTCTCTCTGTGGTAAACACTTATATGTCTCAAATGTTAAACACAGTTGGTAAACACCTATGTGTCATTTCTCTCAATGGTAATGCATGTCAGAAGTAATACAACTAGTAATACCCATACTGCACCAAGTAGTGTGATCAACAACCAACTGAGTCCCACTACACACACAGCTCTCCAGAGCTCCCACAACTCTGCCCCTCTCTAGCTGCTTCCTAGAGTTTTATATCGTCCTGCCTGCATCCCCCTCCCCCCCCTCCACTATTGCACCACGCTGTACAACCTGCAACAGGTCACAACACAATGGTAGATTTAGATAATCTCTCTAACGGCTCCTTACTGGCGCCGGCAAGAACACCTGAGATCGAAACAGTGCCAGAAGTCTTTCCTCCAATATCGCACTTTCTTGTCAAGGCAAGAGTGTGACAATTTACACTGGTTGGTGAGGTTGGCCTGTGACCTAACCTAACCTAACCTAACCTCACACACACACACACACACACACACACACACACACACACAGACTCAACCATCACACCACTATCCACTTCACAACACACATACACTATTGCACCACGTTGTACAACCCCTCAACAGGTCACAACAAGTCACAACATGGAGATTTCAATACTCCCTCAGATATAATTCTACTGGATTATAACACATTTACCAGCAATGTCTACACCAACTCTCCTCATCTCTAAACGTCTACTGCCCAAATGAGTTCATTTAACCTTTATTTGCCTGGTGAGCGATGCCTATGATTGTGAGGTACATTCATGACCTCAGATAAGATCTCAGGTCATCCCAAGAAAGTGTCTTAGGACATGCATTGACCCGTATCGATCCCACCACCATCACTAGTCAGTCATCACCTCCATTCAACCAATATCACTATGACCTCTATATTTTCTTTAAAATGTTCACGCTCTACCTTCATTTTAATTAAAATTTACACATAATCCCATTATTATTATTATTATTATTATTATTATTATTATTATTATTATTATTATTATAATCATGGTGGAGCACTATACCCACAACTCATAACACATAACACGTAACCCTCATCAAGCTCCAGCACTTCACAAGTCACAATTTTTTCACTATCCACCTGCATTTTCACTTTGCTTAATATTATAACACTCTCACTATCCACTCTCAATTTTCACTTGTCTCAGTAATACAACTCACAACAAATAACACAATTATCTCAACCAACATTACCAACTCGATATTACAAGTCACACACACAATATCCACTCGCATTTGTCACTCATAACCCACAATATTCTATAACTTCCATTTTTCACTCATAATTCCCAACAACCCACAACACCAACATCACTTCTCAAGTCACAATTTTCACTATCCACCCGCAATACACTATTGCACCACGTTGTACAACCCCCAACAGGTCACAAGTCACAATTTTCACTATCCACCCTCATTTTCCCTTGTCTCAATATTATAACACTCACTATCCACCCATCAACTTCATACTGTACATACCTGTATATAGTGGGTGAAGGCAAATATACATTATAGTCTATTTCTGAGCGAACGGATGGATTCCTGGATACATGAACCTGGGGACGGCATGAATACATGCAGTTGAGGCTGACCTTGGGGAAGTGGGGGAGGGAAGTCATCCAGCGGTAGACGGATGGATTTCTGGATACATGAACCTGGGTAAGGCAAGAATACCGCTAACCTTGGGGAAGTGGGGAAGGGATTCCACCTGAGGTGACACCAAGTGGATTCCTGGAGGCACTGAACCGGGGAAGGCACTGACCTAACTCGCTGACCTTCGGTAAGTGTGGAAGGGGAGACATCCGGGAGCGAACGGATGGATTCCTGGATACATGAACCTGGGTAAGGCAAGACTACCGGTGACCTTGGGGAAGTGGGGAAGGGAGTCCACCTGAGGTGACACCAAGTGGACTCCTGGAGACACTGAACCGGGGGAAGGCACTGACCTAACTCGCTGACCTTAGGTAAGTGGGAAAGGGAGGACATCCGGAAGCGAACGGATGGATTCCTGGATACATGAACTTGGGGAAGGTTGTTGTTGAGGCTTACCTTGGGGACGTGGGGAAGGGAAGACATCCGGGAGCGAACGGATGGATTCCTGGATACATGAACCTGGGGAAGGCAAGAATACAGGTTGGTGAGGCTGACCTTGGGGAAGTGAGGAAGGGGAAATATCCGGAGGCTGACGGATGGATTCCTAGATACATGAACCTAGGGAAGGCTGAGGCTGGAAGGCAGAGAGAGAGAGAGAGGCGAGGCTGACCTTAGGGAAGTGAGGAAGGGGAGACATCCGGGGGCCCACGGATGAATTCCTGGACACATGAACCTGGGGAAGGCGAGGGGGGGCGGACCTTAAAGACGAACCACTGGCCTCCACGTGGAGAGGGCTGGTAACTCAGAGATAACTCAGAGGCTGACAGAGGTCGCAGATAATAATTATTATAAAAAGTTTATTATTAACTGTTACTAATAATTCATGATTTGGATTCAAATGGGTGGTGTTATTCCCACTCCAGCCTTCCTGACAGTAGCCTCGGTGGTGTTATTGCCACTCCATCCTTCCTGACAGTAGCCACGGTAGTGTTATTCCCACTCCAGCCTCCCTGACAGTAGCCTCGGTGGTGTTATTGCCACTCCATCCTTCCTGACAGTAGCCACGGTAGTGTTATTCCCACTCCAGCCTCCCTGACAGTAGCCACGGTGGTGTTATTCCCACTCCAGCCTCCCTGACAGTAGCCTCGGTGGTGTTATTGCCACTCCATCCTTCCTGACAGTAGCCACGGTAGTGTTATTCCCACTCCAGCCTCCCTGACAGTAGCCACGGTGGTGTTATTGCCACTCCATCCTTCCTGACAGTAGCCACGGTGGTGTTATTGCCACTCCAGCCTCCCTGACAGTAGCCACGATGGTGTTATTCCCACTCCAGCCTTCCTGACAGTAGCCACGGTGGTGTTATTCCCACTCCAGCCTTCCTGACAGTAGCCACGGTAGTGTTATTCCCACTCCAGCCTTCCTGACAGTAGCCACGGTAGTGTTATTCCCACTCCAGCCTCCCTGTCAGTAGCCACGGTGGTGTTATTCCCACTCCAGTCTTCCTGACAGTAGCCACGGTAGTGTTATTGCCACTCCAGCCTCCCTGACAGTAGCCACGGTGGTGTTATTCCCACTCCAGCCTCCCTGACAGTAGCCACGGTAGTGTTATTGCCACTCCAGATTCCCTGACAGTAGCCACGGTAGTGTTATTGCCACTCCAGCCATCCTGACAGTAGCCACGGTAGTGTTATTGCCACTCCAGCCTCCCTGACAGTAGCCACGGTGGTGTTATTCCCACTCCAGCCTCCCTGACAGTAGCCACGGTAGTGTTATTGCCACTCCAGCCTCCCTGACAGTAGCCACGGTAGTGTTATTCCCACTCCAGCCTCCCTGACAGTAGCCACGATAGTGTTATTCCCACTCCAGCCTTCCTGACAGTAGCCACGGTAGTGTTATTGCCACTCCAGCCTCCCTGACAGTAGCCACGGTAGTGTTATTCCCACTCCAGCCTCCCTGACAGTAGCCACGGTAGTGTTATTCCCACTCCAGCCTTCCTGACAGTAGCCACGGTGGTGTTATTCCCACTCCAGCCTTCCTGACAGTAGCCACGGTGGTGTTATTCCCACTCCAGCCTCCCTGACAGTAGCCACGGTGGTGTTATTCCCACTCCAGCCTCCCTGACAGTAGCCACGGTGGTGTTATTCCCACTCCAGCCTCCCTGACAGTAGCCACGGTGGTGTTATTGCCACTCCATCCTTCCTGACAGTAGCCACGGTGGTGTTATTGCCACTCCATCCTTCCTGACAGTAGCCAGGGTAGTGTTATTCCCACTCCAGCCTCCCTGACAGTAGCCACGGTGGTGTTATTCCCACTCCAGCCTTCCTGACAGTAGCCACGGTAGTGTTATTCCCACTCCAGCCTCCCTGACAGTAGCCACGGTGGTGTTATTCCCACTCCAGCCTTCCTGACAGTAGCCGCGGTAGTGTTATTCCCACTCCAGCCTCCCTGACAGTAGCCACGGTGGTGTTATTCCCACTCCAGCCTTCCTGACAGTAGCCGCGGTAGTGTTATTCCCACTCCAGCCTCCCTGACAGTAGCCACGGTGGTGTTATTCCCACTCCAGCCTTCCTGACAGTAGCCACGGTAGTGTTATTCCCACTCCAGCCTCCCTGACAGTAGCCACGGTAGTGTTATTCCCACTCCAGCCTCCCTGACAGTAGCCACGGTGGTGTTATTCCCACTCCAGCCTTCCTGACAGTAGCCACGGTAGTGTTATTCCCACTCCAGCCTCCCTGACAGTAGCCACGGTAGTGTTATTCCCACTCCAGCCTCCCTGACAGTAGCCACGGTGGTGTTATTCCCACTCCAGCCTCCCTGACAGTAGCCACGGTGGTGTTATTCCCACTCAGTAACACAGAAGACCTGTACAGTAACAGAGAAAATCAATACAGTAACAAAGAAGAAGAGTAAAGTAACACAGAAGACCAGTACAATAACACATAGGACTGTACAGTAACACAGAAGAACAGTACAGTAACACAGATTTACATCTCTTATATTTTACTGTTCTTCTGTGTTGGTGTTTTGTTTTATGTGTTATATGTTATTATTCTATTTTGTGTTACTATGTTGTTTTACGTCTCAGCTTGCTGTTTTATATGTTATTATAATGTTTTATTTGTCGTTATACTGTTTAATGTTTCACTTTACCATTTTATATATCACTATACCATTTTATGTGTCACTATACTGTTTTATGTGTTTCTTTATTGTATCGTGCTTTACTGTACTGTTTTATGTTACTGTGCTGTTCTTACATGTTACTGTACTTGTCTTTTATGTTACTGTTGTTACTGTAAGTCAGTGTAGTGTTCTTGGTTGTAATTGGTCTGGTGATGTTGACCAACTGTTGTAAAGGTCACTTTTATCCTGAACTGTACTTTAGTGTTTTTTTTTCTAATTTTCTGTTCTTGGTTTTTGCTGTATCAATTTTGTGTATGTTTTTACCGTTCTTGTATGTGTACATCCTTGTTGTATCACTGACGTAAGCTAAAGGTTCTACTCTGCTATTTACACCAAATACTTCAAACTTTCCCACTGCGTCTTATTCAACAGTGTCTCCCACACTGATATTCATGTCTCTTGCATCACTCAACATTCTCACAACATTCACTTAACATCTAGAATCTCTTATCTGTACTTTTCTCAAATTTAAAATATTTATCCAAATAAATCTGTCCACAATACACACCAAAAATCAGTAACTGTCTGGTAATAAAGTTGACCATTATGATAGTCTCGATCTGACCACCAAAAAAGATTTCGACAACCATTCCAGCAAACTGGCTATTTGGTCTCATTTTTATTGTCTCCAGTACTGCTGTTTTTTCTGTGATTTCTTGCTCTAATATACGTTTGAAACCCTGGTAGCATAAGTCTTTCTGTGCATAAAGTATTTCTTTTTTTTTTACTATTTTTAAATATTCTTCGTAAATATATTTTACAATTCTAACACTGTGTATGACTTTGATCTGTTTCACTAGCACAGGCTGGTACCAAAGTAAGAATTGTACAGATATGAGTCTAATTATTATAGTTATTACTGTCTGTTTGCAAGCGAGACGTAACTTCTGTACAATGCTTCAGTAGCTACAACAGTCTTCACGTTTCCTCTAAGGAAAGTTCAAGTCACTATGGTTCAGTAACTATGGTAGTTTTATAGGTTTCCCTCCAGCAGGATCGACGTCACTAAGGTTCAGTAGTTACGGTAGTTTCAGAGGTATTCTTCCTACAGTGAGAGTCATTATGTTATATTTTCAATAAATAAGAGTTACTTCCCAGTTGGGTTAGTCACTTTGGTTACATTATCTTCAACAGATTCAAAAGCATAATTATGTAGCTTTTCAATAAATACATATGACTGTGTTCAAAACGTCTTCACAGTGATTTAAGTCTTTAATGACAGAAAAATCATTGACCATTACAAACACAACAAAAACTCTCCAAAAATTTTCCCAATTCGAGAGACCTGATTTAATGACAGAAATAATTTTAACAGACCATCTCACAGCCTGGCTGACACGTCTCCTGGCCGGCACGGCTCCTGGCTGACACGTCTCCTGGCTGACACGTCTCCTGGCTGACACGTCTCCTGGCTGACACGTCTCCTGGCTAACACGTCTCCTGGCTGACACGTCTCCTGGCTGACACGTCTCCTGACTGACACGTCTCCTGGCTGACACGTCTCCTGGCTGACACATCTCCTGGCTGACACGTCTCCTGGCTGACACGTCTCCTGACTGACACGTAGCCTGGCCGACACGTCTCCTGGCCGACACGTCTCCTGGCCGACACGTCTCCTGGCTGACACGTCTCCTTGTTAATATCTCAGATAAACTTCTATTAATGAATATCATCTAATGTATAAAATAGTTGAGATGGCAAATCTGTGACCTTTTATATTGATTTACAATGAAACATCGAAAATCGTATCAACCTTAATGGTTAAGTTGCAAAAGAATCAATGAAAAAATGAATGCAGAAAATATGACTTACGTCATATATGTGAGGCCTGCTTGTGTCTGCTTACATAGCAGTGATTGTTGCTGACAAACACCTGAGACCTGCTTGTGTCTGCTTATATAGCAGTGCTTGTTGCAGACAAACACCTGAGACCTGCTTGTGTCTGCTTACATAGAAGTGCTTGTTGCAGACAAACACCTGAGACCTGCTTGTGTCTGCTTACATAGCAGTGCTTGTTGCAGACAAACACCTGAGATCTGCTTGTGTCTGCTTACATAGAAGTGCTTGTTGCAGACAAACACCTGAGACCTGCTTGTGTCTGCTTACATAGCAGTGCTTGTTGCAGACAAACACCTGAGACCTGCTTGTGTCTGCTTAAATAGCAGTGCTTGTTGCTGACAAACACCTGAGACCTGCTTGTGTCTGCTTACATAGCAGTGCTTGTTGCTGACAAACACCTGAAACCTGTTTGCGTCTGCTTACAAAACTGTGCTTGTTGCAGACAAACACCTGAATGTTGCTATCAAAAATGATCACTTCTGTTCACTAGTTTATGGAGTTGGTAAAACAAGAAGAGTAATATGAATCTGAATAATATCGATTTTTGCACACATATGTTTACGGTTTACATGGAAATTAATAATCACATAATCACTTAAAACTCGCTGAAAAGAAAAACTAATAGAGAAACAAAGGAACCGAAACAGAACATACACAGGAAAAAACAAGGAAAGAACAATTAAGGGAATATGCACTGAAGAAGGAATCAAACACAAAAAAACACACTGCAGAAGGCAGGAAAAATAAGCACCTCGGACGCAGAGAAGGAAACTGAAAGAGAAGCTACGTTATGGAAAGAATACACACCAGAAAATGGACACAAAGAAGGAACAAGCACAGAAGCACAGAGCTTACATTCTTAAGGAAGAACATTAACCAGAAAGACAACAAATATCAGCGGGAAAGACAAGGAACTCTAGCAAGAAAATAAGAACCAGCTCACTTTTACAGAAAGCCTTCAACCATATCAACTTGTGTCAATTATTTCAACAATCAATATAAGTTAAGAAAAGAACTGTCTAGTCCACTCCTAAGATATTCAGGGATTTACTGACCAATGCGTTTAGAACAAGAAGTTTCCAGCATAAACCAACAGGTCAGTAAAGCTGAGCATCCTGACTACTACATCCAAGAAGGTTTGTACTAAGTCAAGCAAAAAATTATTATAAAACAACTCCAGCGACTCCCAAAGAGAACAATATTTTCCATAAGATCATTCAGGAAAAATGTGAATATTCAGCTATCATAATCTCCTGTTCTAATAAATTAGAAAATTTTTTCTCGAAAAAAAAAACTCATACAAGAATGTAAAAAGTCTTCGTCAAGACAGTGACCTTCACAGAGGGAAGACCTGGCGTCAGTTTCCACCTGGGATGCTGGATGTGAAGATTTACTCAGCCCTGTAACAACTTCACACAGTATTACCAAGGCTGGCTCCTCATCAGGAAAATTAATGAATAGAAAAATAAATAATTCACAAAGATAAACACTTTATTATTTAGTAATGCAAAGATAAAACATTGAAACATGAATGTGTGTCCTACTTTAAAGAAAAATGAAAAATGAAATGGAAGAATGATATTTGAATTCAACGCTAATATGTACAGTTATACTGGGGTGTCTGGTGGAGGTTGACACCGTCTTGTAGAAATTATAGCCGTTACTGATGGTGTGGAGGGGGGGTCACAGGTGTTGAGTGTTACGCAGAAAAGGTGGGATAACTGGAGGCTAGAGCCTTCTCTAAGGGCAAAGGTAAAAGTTACACACATCTCAAGCATAAACAGGCCACCCAGGGCTATCTCAGTCTAAATAGAAAGCGCTAAACCAGTAAGTGTTACTTCAATGGGTTGGTTAACAGAGAGTTAGGCAAAAATCCCAGTTAGGAAAATATATCTATTCAACATAACACTATATACACACTCTATAAACACCTTAATCCTAAACGCCCAAATGAGGGTACACAAGAAACAGCTGGCTGGAGGTCCAGCCACCATAACCACTAGGCCTAGTCAGCGCCAGACTGTCACTACACTACAAATCCCATTTCTTATTTCCTCACTCATCCCACAGCACCCTGACCATGTTAGAGCCTGAGTGAACATACAGGTAAGCCATAGAAGAGCCTATGGCTTGGGTTAGCTAAACAAAAGGAGTACACAACTACAAACTTAGCTTAAATACACAGGATCTCCAACGCCAGCCTCCACACCATGCTGACTCCACGTCACTGCCCCCAAGCCACGCTTACCCCGCGTACCCAAACACCCTTGGAAAATAAATCCCTAGCAGGATTTCTTTATAATTACAGTTAGAGTACTTTACGGTGCCCCCAAATGCACATTATGAATTATAAAATTATTATTTACAATTATAACATTCATACTATTATGGCACACTTCTCCACTATATGGACATTACAATGTCATGCAGAACCCTGCATAACATTGAGTGACAACCCAACGACTAGTTCTTCACAGAGTCCATAGCCTTGAATAGTCAGTCCAGATGACAGGAACACAGGTTCTTTACCACTGCAAAGATGAGAGGTAGTTGCCTGCTGTTGCCTACAATTAATCAGGTAGGTAGATCAAAAAGTGACGTCTCAGGACTTCAGTCCGTCTCCTTCAACACGTTTCTCTGGTTGGCAGATGACCCAAGCTGTCATTCCAAGCTAGAAAGAGACAAAGGTTACCCACTGCTTAAGAAATCACTCTCCATGATAAGTACAATACCTAAAAGACGTGGTGATTATCGAAAACATTACATGGGACTTAAGACTGAAAGACTAAGTTTATTATTGGTCAAAAGTGAAGCTTTCAACCAATATATCCACTAGAATAGAAGCAGAGGTTTTTACTTACAGTTGTGCTGGGAGCTGTGAGTCAAGTGGTCCGAGCCCCACACGTCACCTTTCGGGGTGGAGAAAAAGGGGGGAGGGGATAGCGGGAGCTAGACTGACCCTACCTTAACAAGCAGCTGGCAATCAAACTATTGTCACCATATACTCGCTCGCTACTCCTATCTGTTGAACTTTTCCCTCACACTCCCCCATACCAAGACTTATAGTCAAGGAGTATAAGAAGAATAGATGAGGAAAAAGTTCTAACACGTGGAAGTTGCGTAAGGCATCAAATCTTCTACTGACTGTCACGACTTAACCAGTCAGAGAAATAATTGGATGAAGCATTGATATACACAATATGAAACTTAAAAGCCTGGAGTGCCAATGTCCACCTGAAGAGGCGACTGTTGGTTCCCTTAAAAGTTTCTAGGTATATCAAATGTTTGTGATCCGTCTCTAAAATAAATTCTTTTCCCAGTAAATAAAATTTAAGTTTGGAGATACCCCACACAAGAGCCAAACATTCCTTTTCTATGGTGGAGTATCTCGTTTCTGCAGGAAGAAGCTTCCGGCTTAGGAAGCATACAGGGAGGGGTGTATCATCATGGTACTGTAGTAACACTGCACCTAAGCCGGTATTAGAGGCATCAGTTCTTAAACAAAACGGTTTATTAATATCTGGAATCTTAAGTATAGGGTCTTTCGGGAAGATACTTTTAATCTCATTAAACTTTTCCCGAGCTACATCGGAAAGTTCAAGAGGTTCCTTCACAGACTTTTTAAGGAAGTCAGATAAGATGACTGTAAGATCAGTAAGGTTCGGGATAAACCGTGCATAAAAATTTACAGAACCAAGAAAGCTACGCATGAGCTTCTTGGTTTTGGGGAATTTAAACTCTAATAAAGCTTTGATTTTACTTGGAAGAGGCTGCAAAGAATTATTTGAAAGAATCAGTCCGAGATATCTAATTTTGTTATACCCAAGGAAGCATTTCTTCGGCTTGGCAGTGAGGCCATGTGCTCGTAACCTACGTAAAACTGATGTTAATGTTTGGATATGTTTGCCCCACGTGGATGTCATTACGTAAATGTTATCAAAATAAACTGAAACATTTGGCATATTACCCAAGACCTTTCTCATCAGTCTCACGTAGGTAACGCAAGCAGTTACCAAACCGAAGGGCATAGTTCTATACTGCATCAGTCCTTGGTGTGTAGGAAAAGTGGTGTGCTGCTTAGAAGAAGGATCTAACATTACTTGATGATATGCCTGTGCAATATCAATTTATGAAAAGAAAGAAGAGTCATAAAATTTATGGAGATCGCTATCTATTAAGGGCATAGTCTCAGCATCCCACCGAGTTATAGCATTAAGTCCTCTGAAGTCAATAGCAAGTCTATATGAATTATCCTCCTCCTTAACCATGACTACTGGTGAACAATATGAGGATACTGAAGGTTCAATGATCTTTAGCTTCAATAATAGATCTACCTCTCGGTCAAATGCATCCCTAAGGTGAACTGGAACTGGGTATAATTTCCGTTTGAAAGGATTGTCCGTGACTAAGTCAATCTTATGGATTACCGTGGAGGTAACACCTGGAATATCCGTAAAAACATCTGAGAATTTACTCACACATTGAAGTAGTTCCTGTTTCTTATGGTCATCCAAAGACTCATTGATATTAATGTTTGTCGCACCTGAGTGGTCAAGAGTCACCAAGTCACGTAGTTCTCTGTCATAGTCTACGTTAGAGGTGTCAATTAAGCACACCTTACACTCCTCAGTTGTTTTATCAAGCATGTGTAGAAAAACTAAATCAAAGTCATTCAGACAGTTAACCGAATTCGGTAATATTTCTTAAGAATGTTGATATGATAAAGCTTGGGTTTCCCCTTGACTTCTATGAGATAATCAACCTTCCCACAAATTTTCAATACCTTATACGGACCTTTCCATGCTACTAATAATTTATTTGATTTTATTGGTAAAAGTACCAGAACTTCATCCCCTACTTTAAAACTTCTCCTCTGACTTTTGGAATCAAAATAGGTTTTGTACTGGTCCATTGATAAGCTTAAGTTTTTCGAAACCATGTCAGAAGTCTCCTCAAGTTTGGATCTAAGGTCAAGGAGAAACTGATAAGAAGACTGAACCTCAGCATTCACGTCCTCATTAGTCCATAAGTCATGAAGGATGGACAGTGGACCTCTGACCTGTCTACCATGGAGAAGTTCAAAAGGTGAAAACCCCAAAGAGTCACTGGGAACTTCCCTCATGGCAAACAAAGCACAGGGTAGGTAACGATGCCACTTCTCAGGTTTTAGGGAGCAAAGTTTCCTTAAAATGGACTTGAGAATCGAATGCTGGCACTCAATCCTCCCATTACAGCTGGGATGATGGGTGTGGTGAAGAGAGGCTTCACTCCCAGAAGTTGGTAGAGATGTTGCATTAAGTCAGATGTGAATTGTGTCCCACGGTCAGACAAAATTTCTCTAGGGATGCCCACTCTGGAGAAGATGGACAAAATGGCTTCAGCCACCTCTGTCGTAGTTAAGGTCTTTAAGGGTATGGCTTCAGGGGAAACTCGAAGCATAATCAACTAATGTTAATATATATCTATGTCCCCCAGATGAAAGTGGAGATAAAGGACCAACGATGTCAATAGCTACTCTTTCAAACGGTACCGTAAAGATTGGCATTTTGACCATAGGTACTCGCCTGGTACCTCGAGAGGATGACAGTTGGCAAAGTTTACACGATCTACAATGGGTAGTGACATCTGAGGATATTTTGGGCCAAAAATAGGTTTCCCTAATTTTATTCAAGGTTTTACGATGCGAGAAATGTCCGGCCACTGGCAGGTCATGAGCCATTTTAAGAACAGTCTCTGCATTGACTTGGAACAAATAAGATGAAATAGTCTATCTCATCTGAATTTAATTAGAATACTGATTTATACAGGATACCTCTTATATATTCAAATTTATATGAAAAGTTTTTCCTTTGGATAACCTGATTTTGTCTAGCTGCATTATGGCAATTCTGAAGTGAAGGGCAATTACGTTGTAAATTGACAAATGAGTTCTTCGATATATCTATTCTAAAGGCTTAAAGTCAGGGAAAATCAAAGGATGGACAGTAGGAGAAGCCTGGGCTTTGGTCTGAACCCTAGTCAAGACATTTATAGTATCGGAGGCGATATCCTCACTTTCATCTAACAAGTAAACCGGTGATCCTACTACCTCGCTTTCGAGAGTAGCATCACTGGTTTTTAATCCCACATGAATATTACGAGACATTGCCTCATCTGAACTGTCGAGGGGCTTCTCTGATTTTACAGGAAGAGGAGCTGAAACAGCTATGTCCATCTTTGGTGATGAAAGGTCAACCTCAGAAGGAAGAATGGCACCTTTTACATTATCTATTAGTACGGAGCAAGAAATGATGGGAGCTAGTACGGCTTCATACCAACCTGTGAACCATTTAGACCTAATGTAACAACGGATGGTAGGAAAAGTGTCTGTACGGCCCAAGTAGTCTGAAAGAATAGCAGAAGAATGAGTTTCTTTAAGGTTAGGGAACAGCTTATCAGAAATGACTATACATGTGCATCCAGTGTCTCGTAAAATGGTAGATACATTAAGTCCATTAACTGTTCCTGAACAGAAGGGTGCTTGGTCATTACAGTCTTTAAAATATCTTCCAACTTTTTGCACTTTCTTAGGACAATCGAGACGTTTATGTCCCTTAACACCACACAAATGACAAACCGGAATAAAAGAAGTCAGTTTACTTTCCAAGAGAGGCTTTGATTTCTTAAGATCTGGTGAACCCTTGCCCTTAGGGTTCGATCCCTTTAGGTCTTTATAGGAATTGTGAGCCTCAGCATACAAGTCAGCGGCCTCAGCAACTTCCTCAGCTTTAATCAGGTTACGTTCTCTAATGAATGTTCGTATCTGGCGGGGAAGAGCTGTCAGAAACTGGTCAGCAACATGAAGTCTAAGCGATTCATAACTGTGATCAATTCCTGAACTCTCTATCCAAAAGTCGAACAAACGAAAGAGTGTTACCTGTAACTGCTGAAAGTTCTGGCCAGGCTGTAAGGTGGCATACCTGAAATCGTTTCTATAAGAATTTGTGTTTTTTTGGTATACTTTAAGGATTGCCTTCTTAAGTAGGTTATAATTACATATGATATACTGGGACAAAGTTGCATAGATATTCAAAACGGTACCGGAAAATAACATACCCAACCTGGTAGCCCAGATGTCAGCTGGTCATTCACAGAGGGCAGCAGTATTTTCAAACCTGATAATGTATGAAGTAATGTCTTCACCCTCTGAAGGGAGGTAAATTAGGTGTTGGAATATGTGCACTAGCACATATAACAATATCAAAAACAACAAATTCTGATCACAATCTAATCGAGGCCCAGACTTGCATGCACAGGAGTCCTGATCGGCACGATGCATTCAGTTATGAGGGTACCTTTACCAAATTCAACTTCAACAACAAGAACATCATCTGGGATCAGGTAAACTATCCCCTAAATGAAACATGCTGGGAGGATATCTTAAATTACATGGACCCTAACCAATGCCTCGAAAAGATCACCCTCCTGGTAGCTGAAGTATGTTCAAGGTATATTCCTATAAGACAAAAGAAAAGAAGGAGTAAACTGGAGAGAGAGAGACGCTCCCTCTACAGGAGAAGACGAAGAACCATTGAGTTCCTCAAGAATGCCAGATTATCTGATACACGGAAGATAGTGCTAACCAGGGAAGTGGAAAATATTGAGCTGAAGTTAAAGGACTCATACAGGATCCAGGAGAGACAAGAGGAGCTAAAAGCGATTAATGAAATTGAAAGAAATTCGAAACATTTCTTTTCATACGCCAAAAACAAGTCAAAAACCACTTATAGTATAGGGCCCCTGCTCAGACAAGATGGATCCTACACTGACGACAACAAAGAAATGAGCGAGATACTGAAATTGCAGTATGACGCATTGTTCAGCGAGCCACTAACCAGTTTAAAGATAGACGATCCAAACAATTTTTTAATGAATGAGCCTCAAAACCCTGCCAATGTAGGCCAGATTTATGACATAACTTTAACTCCACTAGACTTTGAGAAAGCCATCGACTACATGCCCATGCACTCAGCCCCAGGCCCAGACTCGTGGAACTCGGTATTCATTAAGAACTGCAAGAAACCCCTATCATGGGCACTAAGTATGCTATGGAGAAGGAGCTTAGACACAGGCGACATTCCACAGTCACTAAAAACAACAGATATAGCCCTACTCCTTAAAGGTAGCAGCAAAGCAGTAGCTAAGAACTATAGACCAATAGCTTTAACGTCCCACATCATAAAAATCTTTGAAAGAGTCCTAAGAAGCAGGATAGCAAACCACCTAGACTCCCAAAAATTGCACAACCCAGGGCAACATAGTTTCAGAGCAGGTCACTCCTGCCTTTCGCAGCTGCTTGACCACTATGATATGGTCCTAGATGCACTGGAAAACAAACAGAATGCGGATGTAGTATACATAGACTTTCCAAAAGCCTTTGACAAGTGCGACCATGGTGTAATAGCACACAAAATGCATGATAAAGGAATAACCGGCAAAGTAGGCAGATGGATCTTCAACATTCTAACCAATCGCACACAAAGAGTAGTGGTAAACAGAGTTAAATCAGATGCTGCCATAGTGAAGAGCTCTGTCCCAAAAGGCACAGTACTCGCACCTATCCTGTTCCTTATTCTCATATCAGACAGAGATGTAAACCACAGCACTGTGTCATCTTTTGCAGACGATACTAGGATCTGCATGAGAGTGTCATCCATTGAGGACACGGCAAAGCTCCGAGAAGATATAAACCAAGTTTTCCAATGGGTAACAGAGAACAATATGATGTTCAATGAAGACAAATTCCAACTATTCCGTTATGGAAAACTGGAGGAAATAATAACTAGAACTGAGTATACTACAAACTCCAATCACACAATAGAGAGGAAAAGTAATGTGAAGGACCTGTGTGTGGTAATGTCCGAAAACCACACCTTCAAAGACCACAACAATGCCACTTTCACATCTGCTAGGAAACTTATAGGATGGATACTGAGAACATTCAAGACAAGAGGTGCTAAGCCAATGATGACCCTTTTTAAATCACTTATTCTTTCTAGGCTGGAATACTTCTGTACATTAACATCCCCATTCAAGGCAGGTGAAATTGCAGAGCTAGAGAATGTACAAGTTCCATCAAACACCTTAACTACTGGGAGCGCCTGGAAGCCCTTGACTTGTACTCATTGGAGTGCAGGCGAGAGAGATATATCGTAATCTACACCTGGAAGATTCTGGAGGGACTGGTCCCTAATATGCACACAGCAATCACTCCATACGAAAGCAAAAGACTTGGCAGGCGATGCAACATACCCCCAGTGAAAAGTAGGGGCGTCACTGGTACACTAAGAGAAAACACAATAAGTGTCCGGGGCCCAAGACTGTTCAACAGCCTCCCACCAGCAATAAGGGGCATTACGAGAAGACCCCTGGTTGTCTTCAAGAGGGAGCTGGACAGATAATTAAAGACAGTGCCAGATCAGCCGGGCTGTGGTTCGTACGTTGGATTACGTGTGGCCAGCAGTAACAGCCTCGTTGATCAGGCCCTGATCCACCGGGAGACCTGGTCGTGGACCGGGCCGCGGGGACGTTGATCCCCGGAATGCCCTCCAGGTAGCCTCCAGGTAGCCTCCAGGTAGCTGCATGATGTTCAATTACTCCTTCCTCTAATTGTTGTGTAAAAGTTAACTTTTTATTCTCTAATTCAAGGCGAGATTTCTCTACCTCGTGATCTTTTTCATGTTCTCTTAATTCATGTTCTCTAGCTCTTTCCTCACGTTCTCTAGCTCTTTCCTCAAGTTCTCTTAACCTAACTTGTTCCTCACGTACTTTAGCTCTCTCCTCACAATCAAGTCTATCACGATCCTTTTTCTCCTCTCTTTCTCTTTCTGTCTTTCTTGATTTTCTCTTTCAATTCGATTTCTCCGTTTTCTCCTCTCTCTCAGTTCTCTCTCTCTCTCCTTTTTCTCCTCTCAAGGTTCTCTTTCTTCTTTCTTTCTGTTTCCTGGATCTTGGAGCATGTGAAAGCTTCTAATTTTTTTCCCGTTATTCCTAACTTACTCCCAGTGTTCATCCAAAACTGGTATTCCTCCATACTTGCAAGAATAACTTAAACTACCAGGGGAAAATGAAACGGATATATCAAAGAAAACGGAGGGTTCAATTCCTGCTCCGCTCAAACTGTAAATAAATCGGAGGGTTCGATCCCTGCTTCGATTAAACAGTATGTGTGAAAGAAAACTGAGGGTCCTATGCCGGCTCCGACCAAACAGTAAGTAGAATGGGGTCCCTTGACCGTCCAATCTTCTCACCAAAAAAAAATCAAGAGTGTCCTACGACAGTTCCCTTGATATAAAAAATAGAACTCAATGAAACAAGTTGTCACTGGAATATCTCGGGTCCCTAGAGTCTATTCCTCCAAATCGTTTCAAGCTCAAGAATAAAGGTGACAGAATTAACTAGTATATCCTGCCTTGATTTGATTTACAATAAAGTTGGGCTATAATAATCACCAAATCTTTTAAATACCTGTACTGTAGTCCTACCATAGAGAATGATTACTCATGGCTGGTGGTAACCGTCTGTGGTATACAGTGTTGAACTTCCAATGGTAGATTCGAGATGGAGTTTAATCTTGATTCAGTCAAGTTAATCCTGGCAAGGTTGCCACTTGTGAAGGCTTACTCAGCCCTGTAACAACTTTAGACAGTATTACCAAGGCTGGCTCCTCCTCAGGAAAATTAATGAATAGAAGAATAAATAATTCACAAAGATAAACACTTTATTTAGTAATGCAAAGATAAAACATTGAAATATGAAGGTGTATCCTACTTTAAAGAAAAATGAAAAATGAAATGGAAAAATGACATTTGAATTTAACGCTAATATGAACAGTTATACTGGGGTGTCTGGTGGAGGTTGACACCGTCTTGTAGAAAATGTAGCCGTTGCTGATGTGGGGGGGGGGTCACAGGTGTTGAGTGACAATCCAACGACTAGTTCTTCACAGAGTCTATAGCCTTGAATAGTCAGTCCAGATGACAGGAACACAGGTTCTATGTTGTACAGTGTCTGATGACACAGTAATGTTGTACAGTGTCTGATGACACAGTAATGTTGTACAGTGTCTGATGACACAGTAATGTTGTACAGTGTCTGATGACACAGTAATGTTGTACAGTGTCTGATGACACAGTAATGTTGTACAGTGTCTGATGACACAGTAATGTTGTACAGTGTCTGATGACACAGTAATGTTGTACAGTGTCTGATGACACAGTAATGTTGTACAGTGTCTGATGACACAGTAATGTTGTACAGTGTCTGATGACACAGTAATGTTGTACAGTGTCTGATGACACAGTAATGTTGTACAGTGTCTGATGACACAGTAATGTTGTACAGTGTCTGATGACACAGTAATGTTGTACAGTGTCTGATGACACAGTAATGTTGTACAGTGTCTGATGACACAGTAATGTTGTACAGTGTCTGATGACACAGTAATGTTGTACAGTGTCTGATGACACAGTAATGTTGTACAGTGTCTGATGACACAGTAATGTTGTACAGTGTCTGATGACACAGTAAAGTTAACTCTGAAACTAGTCGTGAATTGATGTTTCAATAAATAAGTAAAATATAAATAAACAAATAAATGTATGCATATAATTTTTTATTTATGATAATATTTTTAAAAAATTGATGTGAACCTCAAACACAACATTTCCTCAAGAGAGGAACTTAACTTTTCAAGAGCGACCAATCCACGGAGCACTGTCCATACATGATATTAGAACACAAGTGTTTTAACATCATTATATACAGAAAGGTATAATTATAGGGAAGGACACAAAATTGAGCTCACTGTAATCATAACTTCCTGGACTCACTCGACACGTAGAGCAGCCAGACAAGAAGTACTCGTCTAGCCAGACTACCATGCAGACGACACTCATTGTAAATTTGATTCTACTATTTATGTTTCATAGTTATTTATTTCATACTTTGGAATTTTCTACATAATACTATGTGTATTTATGCATGTTATGTATATCTGTTGTTATTGTGTGTAACAGTGTGTTAGTGTGTATGTCTGGTGTTACTGCGTATAGCGTTATAATTGTATATATCTTTCTGGTGTTACACAACGTTAACAATACTAGTAACACTGCTGTCTCCCTCTACGCCCTGTCATATGCCTTTTTAAATTTATAAAAACAAGAGACACATACTTTTCTTTAAACAAGTTTCACTGCGAACTCTTGCTTAGAAGAGGAAACTTCATTCGACGTTTCGGTTTGTTTTGAATGTTTATCAAGCAGAGATAATTGTTCAGTACAAAAGGAGACGTTATCTACATTTCTCTCTCCAGTTTTTAGATTAAATGTGAATTATTCCAGCCAATTATTCCTTTCCAATTTCACTTTTCTCCTTAGTTATTCGTACTTTGGACATAAGAATTATAAAAGGTTTTGCAACGCAAGGACACAGAGGGAGGAAGGAAACTTTACATAGACAATCTCTCACTTGGTGAGCAAGCTTGAGGAATACACAGGTGGAGTGAGAACCGTAGGTGAGGTGCGGTTCTCACTCCACCAGGGAAGTTTTCAGCGGTCTGGTCCTCCATCCATCGCAGTGATTTGATGAAAACCTTTAAAGAGCGAAACGTTTCCACAATAAAATCTTTTTCTGCACCTGTGACATTTTTTCAACATTATGAACAGTGGGAATTGTGTCGACGTCGAGCACAACGCTGAGCCCACGGTCACAAACACTGAAAGTTTTGTTTACTTTTTGCATTTGGTAACACTGAGGCCTGAGACCAATGAACTGTGACTTGGCTTTTCAGACCTAAATTCTAGGACCTGGGACCTGGGTGTTCAGACTCTAGACCTGGGAATTAAAACCTTGGACCTGTAATGTATAGACAAGAATATTTTAGTACACATGTTTAGAAAACCAATCTCTTGATGTTAGTGAATTTGTTATGCAAAGGTACATGGGAGAAAGAGAGAGAGAGAGTTGTTGTAACGCTGCTAATGCTCAATTTTTATGAATATGGGAATGAGTGCTTCTTCTGGATGAGTGGGTGAATGTAGTGAAAATAACAGCAGTGGTAGAGAAGGGTAGCAACAAGGGCAGAAACAGCCTGGCACAGTTGTGATGGCGGTGATAAAAACCAACGGTGGTAAACACATCACAGGTAGCACAGTGCTCTCAGTGGTGTTGACAGTGACACTAACCGACAGTGGTAAACACATCAGTGGCAGCACAGTGCTCTCAGTGGGGCTGACAGTGACAATAACAGTGGTAAACACATCACTGGTAGCACAGTGCTCTCAGTAGTGTTGACAGTGACAATAACAGTGGTAAACACATCACTGGTAGCACAGCGCTCTGAGTGTTGCTGACAGTGACAATAACAAACAGTAGTAAACAGCGGTAAACACAGCTCCTGGCGGGACCATAAACTGTGACTGCGGGGCCAGGAGCTGTGAGTCGACCCATGCAACCACAACCAGGTGAGTACATAACTGGTAACATTCCTCTCAGTGTTGATGGAAGATAATCCAATCTGGGTTGTAATATTCCATATTCAGACCGACCTAATGTCACCGGAACGTTGATTCTAAATGTAATATCATTTATACTCCATACTGTAATTATATTTAACAGGTAAATATTATTTTTTTATTGCTCAATGGATGGGTATGAAACTAAGTTTAAACGTCTGATCGGAAAATAATGATTTTTTACACACACACACACCCACACACACACACACACACTCACACACACACACACACACACACACACACGTACACACACATACACACACACACACACACACACACACACACACACACACACACACACACACACACACACACACACACACACACACACACACACACACACACACACACACACACACACACACACACACATACACACACACACACACACACACACACACACACACCACAACAGGTGAAGTGACTATCGACTAGTGAGTTTAACAACTAGTAACTAACTGAACATCAGCAGTTACTGAGCAACACATTCACTAACAATGAACGTTACCAACACTTTTATAATCATTGAGCATAATACACACAAACACCCACACATCACACTATAACACAACAAAACATAGTGAACTACAACTACACATCACGGTACATTACAACACAACATTCATGATAACAAGTCTTCTCACAAATATCTGTACTCATTTACTTCTTTCTTACTCCCTCCCTCCAATGTGATATCCAGTTTTCCTTTAACTAACTCGCTGGTACCTTCATCACCTTACACTTACCTATGTTCACTTTCAACTTTCTTCCTTTACACAACCTCACAAACTCGTCCACTAATCTCTGCAACTTCTCTTTAGAATCTCCCAAAAGCAGATATCATCAACAAAAAGTAACTGTCAAATCCCATTTTGCATTTGGTTCCCGATAAATTAATCCCACTTTCTCCCCAACACAATAGCATTTACTTATTTTACAGCCCCAACAGTAAATATGTTAAATAGCCAAGTTACGTTATACATCACTGTTTAAGACCTACTTTTACTGGAAAGTAATCTCCCTCTCTCCAACACATAAACCTGAGCCGCGCTGTCCTCATAAAACCTCTTTACTACATTTAGTAACTTACTAACTATTCCTTACACTTGTAAAATCTGCCACATAGCTTCCCTATCTATCCTATCATATGCCTTTTCCAGATCCATTAATGCGACTAAAACTTCCCTACCAAATTCTAAATATATGCAACAATGTAAGCACTTGTTCTACACGTGCTGAGACCTACTTGTTCATCTGCAATCCAACCTTACACTTTACCTGGTATACTCATTAAACTTATTCTCCCATAACTTTTGTAATCTCTTTTGTCCCCCTATACACATATATATATATATATATATATATATATATATATATATATATATATATATATATATATATATATATATATATATATATATATATATATACATATATATATATATATATATATATATATATATATATATATATATATATATATATGGACGACAACCCACGGGGTATGATTACGAATCTTCCGTTTGAGATCTTTCACACATTTATGTGTGTCGTCAGGAGCTATGCAATGTTGCAAGCGCAGCAACAGGTTGAATGAGAGGATGTTTCCTTAGAGTAAGGCAGGGTAGTGACGTCAGCAAGTCCTCTAAGAAAATGAGTAATGAAGATTTTATCCTCCGTCCAATAATCATGAAACAGAAAAGCTTATCTTTCATCCAGTTCCGTGTCTACAACTATGCGAATAAATTACATAGTCTTCAAATATTATTACCTACCTGCAGTGTTTAGGGAAAGCGAAGTAATTAATTAATGAGAAATTTAATTAATGAATTGGTGTGTCTAGTGAGTGAGTGATGGTGGGAGACATTGTGGCTAAATCTTCTCTTAAGTCAGCAGTCCAGGTTCACCCTCGCTCACACTCAACTTAATTTTCTACCTGAGTAGAAAAAAAGATTTTTTTTAACTGAAGCTGCAGTGTTTCTTGTTGTTTTATCCCGGTGATATACACTTAGCGTCAGCCATGTTAACTGTTCAGTGAGTGATGTTAGCTTCTCTGAAGCTGTCTGTCTTCCCCGTTTTCGTGTCGTTGTTAGCTTCTCTGAAGCTGTCTGTCTTCCCCGTGTTCGTGTCGTTGTTAGCTTCTCTGAAGCTGTCTGTCTTCCCCGTGCTCGTGTCGTTGTTAGCTTCTCTGAAGCTGTCTGTCTTCCCCGTGCTCGTGTCGTTGTTAGCTTCTCTGAAGCTGTCTGTCTTCCCCGTGCTCGTGTCGTTGTTAGCTTCTCTGAAGCTGTCTGTCTTCCCCGTGCTCGTGTCGTTGTTAGCTTCTCTGAAGCTATCTGTCTTCCCCGTGCTCGTGTCGTTGTTAGCTTCTCTGAAGCTGTCTGTCTTCCCAGTGCTCGTGTCGTTGTTAGCTTCTCTGAAGCTGTCTGTCTTCCCCGTGTTAGTGTCGTTGTTAGCTTCTCTGAAGCTGTCTGTCTTCCCCGTGCTCGTGTCGTTGTTAGCTTTCTGAAGCTGTCTGTCTTCCCCGTGCTCGTGTCGTTGTTAGCTCTCTGAAGCTCTGTCTGTCTTCCCCGTGTTCGTGTCGTTGTTAGCTTCTCTGAAGCTGTCTGTCTTCCCCGTGCTCGTGTCGCTGTTAGCTCTCTGAAGCTGTTTGTCTTCCCCGTGCTCGTGTCGTTGTTAGCTTCTCTGAAGCTGTTTTCCCCGTGTTCGTGTCGTTGTTAGCTTCTCTTGAAGCTGTGTTCCCCGTGCTCGTGTCGTTGTTAGCTCTCTGAAGCTGTCTGTGTTCCCGTGTTCGTGTCGTTGTTAGCTTCTCTGAAGCTGTGTTCCCCGTGCTCGTGTCGTTGTTAGCTTCTCTGAAGCTGTCTGTGTTCCCTGTGCTCGTGTCGTTGTTAGCTCTCTGAAGCTGTTTGTGTTCCCCATGTTCGTGTCGTTGTTAGCTCTCTGAAGCTGCCTGTGTTCCCCATGTTCGTGTCGTTGTTAGCTCTCTGAAGCTGTCTGTGTGAAGCTGTTAGCTTCTTTAAAGATGTGTGCTGATAGTTAAGTTAGCTTGTCTGAAGTTCTCTGTGTTATTGTGTGTGTGTGTGTGTGTGTGTGTGTGTGTGTGTGTGTACTCACCTATTTGCGGTTGCATGTGTCGATTCACAGTTCCTGGCCCCGCCTCTTCGCTGATCGCTACTAGGTCTACTCTCTCTCTCCTTTCTCCATGAGCTTTATTGTACCTCTTCTTAAAGCTATGTATGGATCCTGCCTCCACTACTTATCTCCAGTGTTCCACTTCTTGTCAACTCTATGACTGAAGAAATACTTCCTAACATCCCTCTGACTCATCCCAGTTGTGACCCCTGGTTGCTGTGTCTCATCTCTGAAACATTCTGTCCCTATCTACCTTGTCATTACCTTTCAGTATTTTATGTTATTATGATGTCTCCACTATCCCTCCTGACTTAAGGTTGATTTTCCTTAATCTCCCCTCGTAGGGCTTAGCTCCGGGACTAGTCTTGTTTGAAACTTTCTCACTTTCTCTAATTTCTTGACGTGTTTCACCAGGTGTGGGTTCCATGCTGGTGCTGTATACTTTAATATGGGCTTGACGTACACAGTGTACAGTGTCATGAGTGACTCCTTAATTAAACCATACCGCGGGCGGGGATAGAACCCGCGGTCAGAGAGTCTCAAAACTCCAGACCGTCGCGTTAGCCACTGGACCAGCTAGCCACAATAAGATTCGTCCAACTAGGTATATTTCTACACCATAGGAAGGTTAGCATAGGCACCACTGTGACCACAAATGCAAGTTTTTACAGACGAATCTCCAGCTAGCGTGGCGGGTTCTATCCCCACCCGTGGTATGGTTTACTCCTTAATTACTTGTTGAAACGCTCTTATGTTTGCCAGGCGCCCATATGCAGCAGGAGTTATTTGGTTGATGTGCTCCTCAGGGGGTGTGCTCGGTATGATGCTCACCCCAAGATCCTTTTCCCTAAGTGAGTTTTGCAGCCTTTGATCTCCTAGGCTATATTCCGGCTGAGGTCATCTTTGTCCTTCTCCAAACATCATAACTTTACACTTGCCGGGGTTGAACTCCAGGAGCCGTTTGTCGGACCAGAATTGCATTCTGTCCAGATTTCCTTGTAGGCTCACCACTTGTATTCTCCCTATTAGCTTCATATTGTTTGCCAACAGTGACACCTCTGAATCTGTCCCCATCTGTTATGTCAGTCACATACATTAGAAAGAGCATTGGACCCAGGACTGACCCTTGTCGAACCCCACTCGATACATGCACCCACTCTGACACCTCGCCACATGCAAACTCATGTGTTATTCCCTGATCCATTGCAGTACTTTCCTTGCTATTCCTGCCTGCTCCTCTGCCTTTTCAACGAGTGTCTTGTGTGGTACCGTGTCGTAAGCATTCTTACAATCCAAGAAAATGCATCCCATCCATCCCACTCTCTCCTGTCTTGATCTGAGACTAGTGATTGTGAGGAATGCTAAAGGAAGTATAATCCAAGTGTGTTAGAGTGGTGACGATGTCGGAGGTAACTTCTGCGTGCTCGCTGGCACATACGACACTCCAATAGAATATGGACAAACTAAAATTAGAACCTGATTATTCTCACAGAGTGGAACTGGCCGCCTCTCCATGAGATACCCATGAGTGAGACATGTGTGCACGATGCGAAGACGGGATAAGGTTGTCTCCCAACCACGACCTCGATTATAAGAAGATCAGGATCCTAAAACCGGCTTGATAGAATATAATTTGTTATGAATCAGCTCAGACCAACATTATTGCCAACGGTTGCGAAACTGGCTAGATATTAATGCAAAATAATCTGAGAATGGAATACCCCTATATGAAACTTAGAGGTCATGTACCTTTGACTTCCCTGCAGAGTCCACTTGCTCGTTGCCCTGAACACCAACACGACCAGTGACCCAGCAGAAAATGATTTCTTTGTTTTTGCTAGAAATGCCGGGCAAAGTTGTATACGAAAAACTAAGGAATGAGGAGAATAATTTTTTTTGATAACTTGCAAAGCACTAAAGGTAGGCCTGGACGCATTACGTATAATCGCTGTAAGAAATGCATACAGCTCAGCTGTGAAAATGCTAACCGAGTCTAATAAATAACCTCGCACAACACTGTCCAGAACAACTTCTACAAATCCGACACCGTCATAGGAATTATAACCATCGGTGTAAACTGGAACTGAGTGAGAATGAGAAAGGAAGTGGCCGAGAAAAAGGGAACAAGAAGGAATTTGAGGTATTTGAGTAGTCGCGTACGGCAGTGGGGAAGACCAGACTCCAACTGTCAGAACCTCCCAAGGGAAGAGAGAAAAGTTGGATGCTTGATGAGCATATAAGTCAAGAGCGAATGAAGACGAAGAGAAAAGGGATGGAGTAAACAGGGGCGGCGAACAAATAATGGACCTCTACTATCGTCCGTTACCATCCTGTATGTAGAAGGATCGTGAAGGTCATCAGAGTAAACAAAATAAAAGAGGCAATGGGCATCACGCCGATCGTTCGCCTCTGCATAGAGCCTCTCAACAAGGGAGAAACGAAAAGAAAGTTTAAAAAGTGTTGCGGGAGAGGCCACAGAATATATTTGGTCCCCATAGTGTAGTTTCGGTTAAATTAGGGCTGAATGAAGTCGAAGGAGAGTTCGACGATCTGCTCCCCACGAAAGATGAGCGAGGGTTTCAAGGAGGTTCAGCCGGCTATGACAAGTTGCTCTTAGGGAAGTAATGTGAGGTTTCCAGGACAACCGGCGACCAAATAAAAGACAGAGAAATCTGACCGTATCACGTTCAGGTATAGCTGAGTATTAGAAACAATAGAACATCTAGTAAAAGTAATCTGGTGCGTTTTAGTACCATAAAATTTAAACTCACAAGTACTGGCTCATTGGAAAATACGGTCGATACCATTCTGGTTAGAGGCTGCTACTAGGTGGCAGTCAGCCTGCACAAGTTATAACAAAGTCATCACCAAAGTCATCACTCCGACTGTCGACCTCAAGAGGCTCACACGTCTCTTCTTAGTGATAAGTGGAAGATTGTACTAACAGTGCAATTTATTAGGGAAAGATAGTGAAGAGTTTGATAACCCATAAAGACAGTATGCTTCTAAAAACATAGAGAAAAGGGTGAGTTTGCCGTAAACCCTAGTGAAGTTGTTGTTCAACACATAGTTAAGAGAGTAATATCATATTCTTCACTGATATGACGAAGTTCCTTCCTGGATATTTACTATTCGCAAGCCTAAAACGTGTTGCAGTTTCCATTTTGTCTCCATTATTTTTCACTGCCTTCACTGGACCCGTCCCTCATTATCTTTGATAGATTGTTATCACCTTTCTGCTGCAGTATGTGAACTGTGAGACGCAACAAGTCACAGATACTCATGAGATCTGAGGTCAATTGTGAATTGTTTATATCACAAAGCTCTGTGTATGGTCTATTACATTATGCGAAGCAGCTGATTGTTCTATATGTGTGTTCTGTATGTTACTGTACTTTACTGGTGTCTTACTCAACTGTTCATGTGTTACTGTACTGTTTTATGTGTTACTATTGAGCTTTTGCATGTTACTGTACTGTTGTTGAATATTAGCGAACGGTTCTTGTGTGTTGCTGTGCTTTTTTATGTGTTACTGCATAATTTTTTACGCCTTACTGTACACTAGTGTGTGTTAATCTATCTTTCTTGTACATTTATATGCTGTACTTTTATGTTTCTGCAATGTTTATGTATGATAAAGAGTCCAAGAACTCTAAACTTCCCTGTTACATCTTTCACAACAGTGTCTCCCAGGATCCTTTGTCTCACTCACAGCTTGGCTTATTTATCTATACAATATTATTTCAGACAATGAACAGACACAAGAAACTAATTAAAAGTTTTTACAGAGGTGGACCAGTAAGCAGAGGTTTATTCTTGACCAGACTTCCGTGCTGACTGCCGTGCTGACTGCCGTGCTGACTGCCGTGCTGACTGCCGTGCTGACTGCCGTGCTGACTGCCGTGCTGACTGCCGTGCTGACTGCCGTGCTGATTTCGCTTCGCTCTCAAGAACTCTTCAAATCTGCAATGACTGGTCGCGGCAAGGGAGGCAAAGGACTTGGAAAGGGTGGCGCCAAACGTCATCGCAAGGTTCTTCGTGACAACATCCAGGGCATCAAAAATTTTACCTTCAATTCGTGGATTGGCTTGCCATGGAGGCGTCAAACGTATTTCTGGCCTGATCTACGAGGAAACTCGAGGAGTTCTCAAAGTTTTCTTAGAGAACGTCATCCGAGATGCCGTCACATACACAGAACACGCCAAGAGGAAAACTGTTACTGCAATGGACGTCGTGTATACCCAGAAACTCCAGGGACGCACCGTCTATGGCTTTGGTGGTTAAATCACTAGCGTCCATTCTTCCTCAAGACTTATTAAAGAAAATAAAAGAACATAAAAGAACAGATGACCAAAAGCTCCAGTGGCGGGTCATCGTATGACGCGTCAGGAAACACTTGTGTTTCCTGACGAATCTTACCTAACCTAACTGAAAACAATAATTCTGAGAATTAAGCCGACATGAAGCCGATCCTGTCAGGTCCGCCACATTGCTAATATCTCTGATACTGCTGTTTTATATAATTATTGCTTTCCTACGTTCGCAACTCTAGCAACGTAAGTCATGATAAATTATTATTTTTAATGTAAGCACCAGCAAAACATCTCCATTGTTTTCTAAACTAAATTCTATCATACACATTGCCTGCACATACTGCTTAATTGGCTTGTAAAATATTTTACGGTTGTTTTGAACTGTATCAGAGGCAAAATGTGACACTCAAGCTTCTCTTCATAAACGAAAAGATGATAAAAAACATTCAGAAATAATTGTTGTAAATTCTGTAAAATTCTTCAGTAGCTACGGCAGTTTCAAAAGTTATAAAGTGTTTATTAGCTATGTCAGTTTCAAAGGTTATTTTTCTAAAGCGCTGGAGCCATTTTGGTTACAGTAACTATCAAGAATATGGATTTACGCTAGTGAGAGATCTAAGAATGTGGAAACAAGTTAAGTGAAATACACTGGCTGCTCTTTACCCCATGAATGGTAAAGAGAAACCAGAAATAATAATTAAATAATTTAAAAAGTGTCTCTCTCTCTGTCTCTGTCTCTCTCTCTCTTTTTTTTTTTTTTTTTTTTTTTTTTTTTTTTTTTTTTTTTTTTTTTTTTTTTTTTTTTTTTTTTTTACACAGGGTTTGACAAGGTTAAGGATCCCTAGCTTTATTGACAGCTATTTACAGGTTAAGGATTCCTAACTTTATTGGCAAGCTAAGAGCTGTTACCTACATCAGCTCATTTGAAAGCATTTTTATTGTTATGAGACATACAAGTAGGAAACAGGATGAAGTTGGAGCCATCTGTGGGCCAGCATTTTCATTTGATCAACTGACTTTATCTCGTTGACATCATTATCCTGTACGAATGTGTTCCATACTCGAGTCATCCTGGGTATGTATGATCTCAGATGGAGTGATGTTCTGGAGAAGGTTACAGCCAGAGTGAAGTTGCTGCTTTCTGCCCGTCTTGTGGCATAAAAGCTTGTTTCACGCTGTCCTCGAAGTGGATCCAAGTGTGGTATTTTGACAATATTGGCCTTGTACATAACAGTAAGGCCACCCACATCCCTCCTATGTTGAAGGCTCTGCTGAAATGACAGATCTATCCAGGATGGGTCCAGGCGAGAGATGAGACGTCTTGCTCTGTTCTCTACTCTGTCAAGCAGTCGCAGATGAGAGGGGGGGCAGGCAAACCAAGAAAGTGGAGCATACTCAAGGTGCGCGCTCTCTCTCTCTCTCTCTCTCTTAGTATCTTTCACATCTTCATTTATCTCGATATCTCTTTATTTGTAGGAGAAGGGAGAAGGCTTACAGCTTTTCATCTCATCCCCTGCAGGCATCAGCCTTACTAGAGATTTTAACAATGCAAGGAATTCGCAAGAGCAGGCGAAATATACACAAACACTGATCTCTGGCTGAAGAAGACTCGAACCTACGAACCTTGGAACAAGGTACGCAGTGCTATACCAAACTCACCACACTGGACCAATATCTTGGAGTCCAGCTTGCGCTAGACTTTGATCCAAGGCAGCCAGCTTTCAGGGAGAAGGCTTACAGCTTTTCATCTCATTCCCTGCATGCATCAGCCTTACTAGAGATTTTAACAATGCAAGGAATTCGCAAGAGCAGGCGATGAGATGAAAAGCTGCAAGCCTTCTCCCTGAAAGCTGGCTGCATTGGATCAAAGTCTAGCGCAAGCTGGACTCCAAGATATTGGTCCAGTGTGGTGAATTTGGTATAGCACTGCGTACCTTGTTCCAAGGTTCGTAGGTTCGAGTCTCCTTCAGCCAGAGATCAGTGTTTGTGTATAATTCGCCTGCTCTCGTTATCTCAAAATAATTATAGTTTGTTAATGTCTCCTCTGTTGTTTTATGTACTGGAACGTGTGAACGTAAGTGAATGTAACAGTATTAATGTTGATTTCTGTGGTCTGGTCTGGGAAACTAAAGCAAGGATCTTCGAATTCACTAACAATAGACCGATATCTCAAAATTATTATAGTTTGTGTTAGGATCGATCATGACAATCTTACACCTTCGTAAGGCTGTAATGATAGAAATGAGTGGATAAATGGAATGTTATAGTTAATATAAACTGCAATCTACTTAGACTGATGCTACATTAAACACAACATAGTGTATCACACCGTTCATTGTGTTAAATATCGAAAAGTATGTTGAAGAATTGAGACACTTATGCAACACATGGGAATCTTTATTGAAGAAACGTTTCGCCACACAGTGGCTTCATCAGTCCATTACAAAGTAGAAATGGGTAAGGAGAGTAGAAGTATGAGGTAATCAGTCCCTCAACCTGGATTCGATGTGTTCAGTCCTTTCTCACCGCAGTGTATAAGCCACCTCTCTGGCCCTATGCTGCACTTACTACAAGAGTGATGGACTGAACACATCGAATCCAGGTTGAGGGACTGATTACCTCATACTTCTACTCTCCTTACCCATTTCTACTTTGTATTGGACTGATGAAGCCACTGTGTGGCGAAACGTTTCTTCATTAAAGATTCCCATGTGTTGCATAAGTGTCTCAATTCTTCAACTTGTCGGTTTTCAAAACCATTCATCACAGAAAAGTATGTTCATCTGATTGATGAATTCTGGTGATCTTGCTTCAGTTTCCAAGATCAGACCACAGAAATAAACATTTGGGGTGTTATGTTCACTTACCTTCACACATAACAGTACATAAAGCAGTATGGGAGACATTAACAGGCTGCATTAACAAGAACGCCACATATTTTTGTTATCTAGCGATTTTTATAAAATAGTGTAATTAAGGACAGAAACGGTGTGGATCAGGATCCTCCAAGAGAAACCACAGTTGAATGACTTGGCAGAATACAAGAGGGTGTTCCTAGACTGAGACAGATCGCAAACAGAGCGACAGCAGCTCAGGGAGAGGACACAAAAGCAAAAGGAGCTAGGATGAGAGAGAAGGACAGAATTAGGACAACCAGAGCAGGGCAGAGCAACAAGAGCAAGTACACACAGAACCATCCCCAGAAACCTACAATCATTAATGCTATCCTAACACAAACCACAATCTACACACACAGCATCCACCCAACACTTAGCTATAGCATCCCACAGTACACTGCCAGGTCCCCCACCCTCACAGAACCCCCCAAAACATAGTGTTAGACAGGAAACTGAAGGTATGGTACACAAACGCTGATGGAATAACAAATTAGTGGGAGGAGTGGGACGAAAGAGTCAAAGAGGCATCATCGGACATCATAGCTCTCACAGAAACCAAGCTCAAAGGTATGATAACAGATGCTATCTTTTCCAATGGGATATCACATCCTGAGGAAAGACAGAGGGAACAGAGGGGGTGGAGGAGTGGCACTGCTGATCAAAAACCGATGGGATTTTGATGAGCTGGAGAAGCTACGGATTATATAGTAGGAACGCTTCAGTCTGGAGGTCCAAGGTGGTAATTGTAGCGATGTATAACCCACCACAGAACAGCAGGAGGCCAAGGCGTATGATGAGAGTAATAGAGCGATGATTAACACACTGGCTGAAGTGGCAAGAAGGGCTCATGTGAGCAGGGCAAAGTTACTGATCATGGGTGACTTCAACCACAAGGAAATCGATTGGGAGAACTTGGAGCCACATGGGGGCCAAGAAACGTGGAGGGCTAAGATGATGGAGGCGGTACTGAAAAACTTCATGTGCCAACACGTAAGGGATACTACCAGAGAGAGAGGAGAGGATAAACCAGTGACACTGGACCTAGTATTCAGGTTGAGTAGTGCAGATATTGAGGTCATCACGTATGAAAGACCCCTTGGGGCCAGCGATCATGAGGTTTTAAGATTCGAATGCACAGTAGAGTTACAAGTGGAGGGGAAGAGAAGGAAAAGCTGGACGAATAAAGCCAAACTACAAGAAAGGTGACTATGCGGGAATGAAGAACTTCCTGAACAGGGTTCAGTGGGGCAGAGAACTGGCAGGGAAGTCAGTAAACTAGATGATGGAATACGTGATAACAATTTGCAAGGAAGCTGAGGAGAGGATTGCACCCAAGGGTAACAGGAATAATGAAAAAGCCAGGATGAGCCCATGGTTCACCCAAAGGTGCAGAGAGGCCAAAACCAAGTGTGCTAGGGAATGGAAGAAGTATAGAAGGCAAAGGGCTCAGGAGAATAAGGAGAGCAGTTGTAGAGCCAGAAACGAATATGCAAAGATAAGAAGGGAGGCCCAATGACAATATGGAAACGGCATAGCAGCTAAAGCCAAATCTGACCCGAAGCTGTTGTACAGCCACATCAGGAGAACAGTCAAGGACCAGGTAATCAGGCTAAGGAATGAAGGATGGAGGAGAGATCACAAAAAACGACCGAGAAGAATGTGAGGAACTCAACATGAGATTCAAAGAAGTGTTCACAGAGGAGACAGAAGAGACTCCAGAAAGACGGAGAGGTGGGGTACACCACCAAGTGTTGGACACAATTCATACACCCGAGGAAGAAGTGAAGAGGCTGCTGAGCGAGCTAGACACCACAAAGGCGATGGGGCCGGATAACATCTCTCCCTGAGTCCTGAGATAGGGTGCAGAAGCGCTAAGTGTACCCCTAACAACAATATTCAACACGTCTATCGAAACAAGGAAATTACCTGAGGTATGGAAGGCAGCAAGTGTGGTCCCAATTTTTAAAAAGGAGACAAACAAGAAGCACTAAACTAGAGACCAGTGTCACTGACATGTATAGTATGCAAAGTCATGGAGAAGATTATCAGGAGACGAGTGGTGGAACACCTAGAGAGAAATGAACTTATCAACAACAACCAACACGATTTCAGGGACAGGAAAACCTGTGTCACAAACCTACTGGAGCTCTATGACAGGGTGACAGCAGTAAGACAAGCGAAAGAGGGGTGGGTAGATTGCATTTTCTTGGACCGTAAGAAGGTGTTTGACACAGTTCCACACAAGAGATTAGTGCAAAAACTGGAGGATCAGGCAGGGATAACAGGGAAGGCACTACAATGAAACAGGGAATACCTGTCAGGAAGACAGCAGTGAGTCATGGTACGAGGAAGGGTGTCAGAGTGGGCTCCTGTGACGAGTGGGGATCCACAGGGGTCAGTCCTAGGACCGGTGCTGTTTCTGGAATTCGTGAACGACATGACGGAAGGAATAGACTCCGAAGTGTCTCTGTTTCTAGATGACGTGAAGTTGATGAGAAGAATTCATCTGATCGAAGACCAGGCAGAACTACAAAGGGATCTGGACAGGCTGCAGACCTGGTCCAGAAATTGGCTCCTGGAGTTCAACCCCACCAAGTGCAAAGTCATGAAGATTGGGGAAGGGCAAAGAAGACCGCAGACGAAGTACAGTCTAGGAGGCCAGAGACTACAAACCTCGCTCAAGGAAAAAGATCTTGGGGTGAGTATAACACCAGGCACATCTGAAGTGCACATCAACCAAATAACTGCTGCAGTATATGGGCGCCTAGCAAACCTCAGAACAGCATTCCGACACCTTATTAAGGAATCGTTCAGGACCTTGTACACCGTGTACGTTAGGCCCATATTGGAGTATGCGGCACCAGTTTGGAACCCACACCTAGCCAAGCACGTAAAGAAACTAGAGAAAATGCAAAGGTTTGCAACAAGACTAGTCAAAGAGCTAAGAGGTATGTCCTGCGAGGAGAGGTTAAGGGAAATTAACCTGACAACACTGGAGGACAGGAGAGATAGGGGGGACATGATAACGACATACAAAATACTGAGAGGAATTGACAAAGTGGACAAAACAGGATGTTCCAGAGACGGGACACAGCAACAAGGGGACACAGTTGGAAGTTGAAGACACAGATGAATCACAGGGATGTTAGGAAGTATTTCTTCATCCACAGAGTAGTCAGGAAGTGGAATAGTTTGGGAAGCGATGTAGTGGAGGCAGAATCCATACATGGTTTTAAGCAGAGGTATGATAAAGCTCACGGTTCAGGGAGAGTGACCTAGTAGTGACCAGTGAAGAGGCGGGGCCAGAAGCTTGGACTCGACCCCTGCAACCTCAACTAGGTGAGTATAACTAGGTGAGTACACACACACACACACACACACACACACACACACACACACACACACACACACACACACACACACACACACACACTCACACACACACACACACACACACACACGCACACACACAAACGCAAACACACAAACACACACACACACACACACACACACACACACACACACACACACACACACACACACACAGGCAGAAAGAAGGGAGATTGAGAATATCATCACGGAAATAGGTGAAGAAGACGTGGACGAGATTGTAAATTTTCAGAGAATAGGGGGGTACTTGAAGGGGAGAAAACGACCGATCAAGCTGATTCTCAGGACAGAAACAGTGCGGAACAGGATCCTCCAAGAGAAGCCACGGTTGAAATGGTCGAGAGGGTACAAGAGGGTGTTCCTAGACAGAGACAGAACACAATCAGAATGACAGCAGCTGAGGGAGAGGAAAAAACGCGAAAGTAGCTAGGAAAGGAGACCAGGATGGAACCAGCAGAGCTCAATCAGAGCAGGACAGAGCAGCAAGGGCAAGCACACACAGAACTATCCTCAGAAACCCACAACCTATCACACGATCCATACTCACAGCTTTCACACAACACCCAGCTATAGAATCCCAAAGTATACTGCCAGGTCTCCCATCCTCACAGGATCCCCAAACCACAGTGTTGGAAAGGAAACTGAAGGTATGGTACACAAACGCCGATGGAAAAACAAATAAGTGGGAGGAGTGGCAGGAAAGAGTCAAAGAGGCATCACCAGACATCATAGCTCTCACAGAAGCCAAGCTTGCATGAATGATAACAGATGCCATCTTTCCAACTGGATACCAGATCCTGAGGAAAGACAGAGGGAACATGGGGGTTGGAGGAATGGCACTGCTGATCAAAAACCGATGGAATTTTGATGAGCTGGAGAGAGGAGACAGCGGAGAAACTAGCGATTACATAGTGGGAACGCTTCACTCTGGAGGTCCCAAGGTGGTAAATGCAGTGATGTATAACCCACCACAGAACAGCAGGATGCCAAGGCAAGAGTATGACGAGAGCAATAAAGCGATGGTTGACACACTGGCTGCTGTGGCCAGAAGAGCTCATGCATGCAGGGCAATGCTCCTGATCATGGGTGACTTTAACCACAAGGAGATCGATTGGGAGAACTTGGAGCCACATGGGGGCCAAGATACATGGAGGGCTAAGATGATCGAGGTGGTACTGGAAAACGTCATGTACCAACACGTAAGGGACACTACAAGAGAGGGAGGAGAAGTTGAACCATCAAGACTGGACCAAGTATTCACCTTGAGTAATGCAGATATTGAGGTCATCATATATGAAAGACCCCTTGGGGCCAGTGACCATGTGGTTTTAAGCTTCGAATACACAGTAGAGCTACAAGTGGAGGGGGAAGCAGGAAGGCCAGGACGAATGAAGCCAAACTACAAGAAAGGGGACTACACGGGAATGAGGAACTACCTGAACGGGGTTCAGTGGGACAGAGAACTGGCAGGGAAGCCAGTTAATGAGATTATGGAATATGTAGCAACAATGTGCAAGGAGGCTGAGGAGAGACAGTCCATGAAAATGCAGTATTACTTCTGTTACCTTTTCATAAAACTCCAACAGGTTTGTGACACAGGATTTTCCTTCTTTGAAACCATGCTGGTTGTCGTTTATAAGCTTGTGCCTTTCTAGGTGCTCCACCACTCTCCTCCTGATGATGTTCTCCATGACTTTGCATACAACACAAATCTTGCTCTCACGAAAACACAGCACTGTTGAAAGTTTGAAGCCAATCAGAATAAGCATTCTCCATATGCTTTGAATCATCCTTTATCGCCATTTCATACACTGTTAAACAGGATAAAGCAGCTGCGTCATCTGTGAAATATATACAAATTGGTTATATATATGACCATATTTTTTAAAGGAGTGGACCGGTAAGCCATCGGAAGGCTTCGGTCAGATGACCAAAAGCTCCAACGGCAGGTCATCATCTAAGACTCACGTCAGGAAACACTTGTCCTGTTTCCTGACAAACATTACCTAATAAGAACATAAGAAAGAAGAAACACTGCAGCAGGCCTACTGACCAATGCGAAGCAGGTCCATGTTACCCTCCGGCTTAGCCCAATGGTCCATCTAGTCAGGTCACTTTCACTTAAGGAAGGAGCACGGCATCAGACCTAGTAGCACAAGCTAGTCAGGTCCAACTCACACCCACCCACACCAACTCATGTATTTATCTAACCTATTTTTAAAACTACACAATTTTTAGCCTCTATAACTGTACTCGGGAGTTTGTTCCACTCATCCACAACTCTATTACCAAACCAGTGCTTTCCTATATCCTTCCTGAATCTGAATTTTTCAAACTTGAAACCATTGCTGCGAGTACTGTCGTGGCTGGAAATTTTCAGCACGTTATTTCCATCCCCCTTTATTTATTCCTGTTTTCCATTTATACACCTAGATCATATCCCCCATTTGATGGTATTTTATGCTAACAGTCGAAGTGCAAGAAATAAAATTAATGAACTACGTTTGGTAGCATGTGCTGGGAACTTTGATATCATTGCATTAACTGAAACGTGGTATGATTTAAAGAGCCGGGATATGACTGCTGAGTGTAATATTCAGGGATTTAAGTTGTTCAATGTGGATAGATGTAATGGGAAGCGGGGAGGAGTTGCATTATATGTTCGAGAAAATACTAATTGTTGCATAAAAACAGGTATGAAAATAGATGAAGCAGTAACAGAATCTGTTTGGGTAGAGTTCGTAGAGGGTCAAGAAAAACTAATTGTAGGTGTAATATACCGACCTCCAGGCTTGGATCACGATAGAGGGAGACTTCTTTGGGACGAAATTGTTAGGGCTTCTAGACACAATAACATAGTCATAGTAGGGGACTTTAACTTTAGTCAAATTGACTGGAATTCTTTGACAGGTAATCTAGAGTCCAGTGACTTTATGGAAACAATTCAGGACTGTTTTCTGAAGCAGAGCGTAACAAAGCCTACCAGGAGTAATAATTTGCTAGACCTAGTCTTGTCAAATAAGGAAACACTCGTGAATAATCTGGATATCTAAAGTAAAAGGACACAAGTGCAACTAATGTGACATTTATTGTGGCAACGTTTCGCTCTCCAGGAGCTTTATCAAGCTTGATAAAGCTCCTGGAGAGCGAAACGTTGCCACAATAAATGTCACATTAGTTGCACTTGTGTCCTTTTACTTTACATATTGTCGGTAATTCTACCAACTTTATTACAATCTGGATATCACTGAAGAGCTTGGCGCAAGTGATCACAAATCCATAACTTTTAGCATTAACTGGGATTGCAAGAATAATGATAATACAGTAAAAATCCCTGATTTTCGTTCTGCCGATTATAATGGACTTAGGGAACACTTGTCTAATCTTGATTGGGGTTATCTAGCTAATGATTTTATTGATGATGATCATACTTATGATTATGAAGGGATCTGCTTTTATGATTGTTTCCTTAATAATGTACACCGTGCCCAGAGTATATACATTCCCCAGAGAGAAATTAGGTCTAATAATAACTATCCCAAATGGATTAACAGGAGGCTAAAGCGTCTATTAGGGGAGAAAAGGGGAATTTATAGGCGCATCAGAAGAGGAGAGGTTAACCTTACTGACCAATATGTTCAGCTTAAAAGAGAAGTAAAAAAGGGGATTAGAAAGGCTAAACGTGACTATGAAATTAGAGTTGCTAATGAATCAAAGACTAATCCAAAGAGGTTCTTTCAAGTGTATAGAACGAAGGTGAAGGAAAAAGTAGGAACTCTGAAATCTGGGAATGGACAGCTGACGGATAATGAACTGGAAATGTGTTTCTTATTTAATGACTATTTTTTTGTCAGTTTTTACACAGGATGACATAAATGAGATTCCAGTAATTAACAATTATTTAGTTCCTGATGAATTTAAGTTAACTAATATTACTGTCACGAGGGACATGGTTATTAAACCGATAGACAAACTGAAGCAAAATAAGTCCCCGGGACCCGATGAGCTGTTTTCCAGGGTACTTAAGGAATGCAAGATGGAGCTTAGTCAGCCATTAACGAGTGTATTCAATGCGTCCATCCTTACCGGTGTTGTGCCAGAGTTGTGGAAGATGGCTAATGTGGTTCCTATATTCAAATCAGGGGATAAGTCCACTCCTTCAAATTACCGTCCAATAAGCCTGACATCTATAGTGGGCAAGTTATTAGAATCAATTATAGCTGACATTATCAGAAGTTACCTTGAAGAGCATAACTTGATAAATGAATCTCAGCATGGATTCACGAGAGGTCGTTCCTGCCTGACAAACTTACTGACGTTCTTCAATAGAACATTTGAGGCAGTTGACAGTGATAAGGAATATGATATTGTTTATTTGGATTTTAGTAAAGCCTTCGATAGAGTACCTCACAAGAGACTCTTAAGAAAAGTAGCAGCTCATGGTATAGGAGGTAAAGTTCTAGCATGGATTGAGGCATGGCTTACCAATAGAAAGCAGAGAGTTACCATTAATGGAGTGAAATCTGAATGGAGATTAGTCACTAGTGGCGTTCCACAAGGATCTGTTTTAGGCCCTCTCTTGTTCATAATTTACATTAATGACCTTGATGAAGGGATTACAAGTGACATGAGTAAGTTTGCTGATGATACAAAGATAGGCCGTATAATTCACTCTGAGGAGGATATCAATGAACTCCAGGACGATTATGACAAATTAATGTCTTTGTCTGAAAAATGGCAGATGAAGTTCAATGTGGATAAGTGTAAGGTACTTGCCCTTGGTAATGAAAATAACCCTCGAAGCTATAATCTAGGTGAAGTAGAGCTTGATCATACAGAATGTGAAAAAGACTTGGGAGTCATGGTAAATAGAAATCTAAATCCAAGACAGCAGTGCGTTAGTGTGCGCAACAAGGCCAACAGATTACTTGGATTTATCTCAAGAAGTATAAGTAACAGAAGTCCAAAAGTTATTTTACAGCTCTATACATCACTATTGAGGCCTCATTTAGATTATGCTGCTCAGTTTTGGTCCCCTTTCCAGGATGGACATAGACTCATTAGAGAACATACAGAGAAGAATGACTGAAATGATTTACTGTGTAATGAACCTCCCGTATGAAGATAGACTTAAAGCCTTAAATCTCCACTCTCTGGAGAGGCGTAGAATGAGGGGAGATATCATTGAAGTGTATAAGTGGATGGCAGGCATAAACAAGGGAGATATTAATAAAGTACTGAGGGTGTCGAATCAGGTAAGAACCAGAAATGATGGATATAAGTTGGATAAATTTAGATTTAGAAAGTTAATAGGTAAGTACTGGTTTTCTAACAGAGTTGTAGATGCGTGGAACAGTCTTCCCAGTGGGGTGATAGAGGCTAGGACCTTCGGTAGCTTTAAGAAGAGACTGGACAAATATATGAGTGGGAGGGGCTGGGTTTGATTGGTGTCAGGGGTACGGGAGTTATTTCTTGAGTAGCTTTAGGTAGATGTCGTTTACATAAGAACATAAGAACATAAGAAAGGAGGAACACTGCAGCAGGCCTGTTGGCCCATACTAGGCAGGTCCTTTACAATTCATCCCACTAACAAACATTTGACCAACCCAATTTTCAATGCCACCCAAGAAATAAGCTCTGATGTGAAAGTCCCACTCAAATCCAACCCCCTCCCACTCATGTACTTATCCAACCTAAATTTGAAACTACCCAAAGTCCCAGCCTCAATAACCCAACTAGGTAGACTGTTCCACTCATCAACTACCCTATTTCCAAACCAATACTTTCCTATGTCCTTTCTAAATCTAAACTTATCAAATTAAATCCATTACTGCGGGTTCTCTCTTGGAGAGATATCCTCAAGACCTTGTTAATATCCCCTTTATTAATACCTATCTTCCACTTGTACACTTCGATCAGGTCTCCCCTCATTCTTCGTCTAACAAGTGAATGTAACTTAAGAGTCTTCAATCTTTCTTCATAAGGAAGATTTCTAATGCTATGTATTAATTTAGTCATCCTACGCTGAATGTTTTCTAACGAATTTATGTCCATTCTGTAATATGGAGACCAGAATTGAGCTGCATAATCTAGGTGAGGCCTTACTAATGATGTATAAAGCTGCAGTATGACCTCTGGACTTCTGTTGCTTACACTTCTTGATATAAATCCCAGTGATCTATTTGCCTTATTACGTACGCTTAGGCATTGCTTTCTTGGTTTAAGGTTGCTGCTTACCATAACCCCCAAGTCCTTTTCGCAATCTCTATGGCTAAGTTCTACATTATTTAACTTATAAGTGCTAGGGTTATGGACACTCCCGAGCTTCAGAACCTTGCATTTATCTACATTGAACTGCATCTGCCACTTTTCTGACCAAGAGTAGAGTTTGTCTAAATCCTCCTGAAGTTCCCTAACATCTACGTTTGAATCAATTATCCTACCTATCTTCGTGTCATCGGCGAATTTGCTCATATCACTAGTAATTCCTTCATCAAGATCATTGATATATATTATAAACAACAACGGGCCCAAGACTGATCCCTGTGGAACCCCACTTGTTACTGATCCCCACTCGGATTTAACCCCATTTATGGACACTCTTTGCTTCCTGTCTGTGAGCCATGATTCGATCCACGAGAGCACCCTTCCCCCAATGCCATGAGCTGCTACTTTCTTCAACAGTCTTTGGTGCGGAACTCTATCAAATGCCTTACTAAAATCTAAGTAAACAATATCAAATTCTTTATCGTGGTCAACAGCCTCAAAAGCTTTACTGAAGAAAGTTAATAAATTAGTTAGACAAGACCGGCCTCTTGTGAATCCATGCTGAGTATCATTAATCAAGCTATGCTTATCGAGATGGCTTCTTATAATCTCAGCTATAATTGACTCTAGTAATTTGCCTACAATTGAGGTCAGGCTTATTGGGCGGTAATTTGACGGTAACGACTTGTCCCCTGTTTTAAAAATAGGAATTACATTAGCCATCTTCCACATATCAGACACTACACCTGTTTGAAGAGATAAATTAAAAATATTAGTTAATGGTTCACAGACTTCCATTTTGCATTCCTTAAGAACCCTTGAAAAAACCTCATCAGGACCCGGTGACTTATTTTGCTTCAGTCGGTCTATCTGCTTCACAACCATTTCACTAGTGACTGTGATGTTACATAATTTATCTTCTTCTGATCCACTATAAAAATTAATTACCGGAATATTATTAGTGTCTTCCTGTGTAAAAACCGAGAGAAAATAATTATTTAAAATCGAGCACATTTCATTCTCTTTGTCAGTAAGATGCCCATAGTTATTTTTAAGGGGACCTATCTTATCTCTGACTTTTGTTCTATAGACCTGGAAAAAACTTTTTGGGTTAGTTTTAGAATCCCTAGCAACTTTAATTTCATAGTCCCTTTTAGCTTTTCTTATCCCCTTTTTAATGTCCCTCTTAATGTCAATATACTGATTCATAAGATGACCCTCGCCTCTTTTGATACGTCTATAAATTCCTTTCTTATGCCCTAGTAGATATTTCAGCCTATTATTCATCCATTTTGGGTCATTTCTATTTGATCTAATTTCCTTATAAGGGGTAAACGTTCTTTGAGCAGCATGTATTGTGTTCAGAAAACTGTCATATTGATAGCTCTCTTCGTTACCCCAGTCAACAGATGATAAGTGTTCTCTAAGCCCATCGTAATCTGCTAAGCGAAAATCTGGGACTGTTACTGAGTTATCCCTACTATCATACTTCCATTCAATTCTAAATGTCATTGATTTGTGGTCGCTAGCACCCAGTTCCTCTGAAACTTCTAAATTATTAACAAGGGATTCATTGTTTGCCAGAACTAAGTCAAGCAGGTTATTACCCCTTGTAGGTTCTATCACAAACTGCTTCAAAAAACAATCCTGAACTACTTCTAAGAAATCGTATGATTCTAAATTCCCAGTCAAGAAATTCCAATCAATATGACTAAAGTTAAAGTCTCCTAGAATTACTACATTATCGTGCCTTGTGGCCCTAACAATTTCCTCCCATAGTAGTCTCCCCTGGTCCCTATCTAAATTTGGGGGACGGTATATCACACCTAAAATTAATTTTTCATGCCCCTCTGAAAATTCTATCCAAACAGACTCTGTATGTGTTACTTCAGACTTAATACCCGTTTTTATGCAACAGTTCAAGCGATCTCGGACATACAATGCCACCCCACCCCCCTTCCTGATACTTCTATCTACTTGGAACAATTTAAAACCCTGAATGTGACATTCTGCAGGCATGTCCCGACTTTTTGAATTAAACCACGTCTCAGTAATGGCAAATACATCTATGTTACCTGCACTAGCAACTAGTCTCAACTCGTCCATCTTATTCCTAGCACTGCGACTATTTGTGTAATAAATATTTAATGACCCTCCTCTCTCTTTACCCTTCCTGCTCCTTTCTGTTATTCCACTAAACCTATTACTGTCCTTGTCAATTAGTGCCACTGGCTTTCCAATATCCACCTCATATTGCCTATTACTAGTTCTCCTAGTACTCATGTTACTACCCTGCGACTTCACAGTTTTCCCGCCAAAACCCATACCACTAACTATTCCTAGTTTAAAGACCTAACAGCTCCCTCCACTGCGTTGGCCAGTGCTCCCACCCCACACCTAGATAAGTGAACCCTATCCCTGGCATACATGTCATTTCTGCCATGGAAGAGGTCCCAGTTGTCAATGAATGTTACCGCATTTTCCTTACAGTATTTGTCCAGCCAGCAATTGACACCAATTGCTCTGGACAACCATTCATTTCCATCTCCTCTCCTTGGCAAAATGCCACATATGACAGGTTTCCCACCCTTCCTCCTAATTATCTCTATTGCTGACCTATACCTGCTAATCAGGTCCTCACTCCTACGTCTGCCAACATCGTTGCCTCCAGCACTGAGACAGATAATAGGATTGCTCCCATTACCTCTCATGATGTCATCCAGACGGCTAACAATATCCTTCATCCCAGCCCCAGGAAAACACACTCTCTGCCTCCTACTCCTATCCTTCAAGCAGAATGCCCTATCCAGGTACCTAATCTGGCTATCCCCAACAACAACAATGTTTTTACCTTCCTTGGCGTCGTCCGTCGTGATGCTCCGAGTAGTCGACTCACATTCGCCAGGTAGCATTACACCACTTGTAGAATTCGTCAAGACGTTCTCGATGGTCTTCGTTGGGGTTTCTAGGGATGTCTTACTCACGTCTGCCAATGCTTCTTTGGTGCTCGTTGTGGCATTCCCAGTAGAACACTCACATTCGTCAGGTAGCACCGAGAATGAGTTGGAAGTTTCCACGGTAGTCTTCTGGTTTCTCGTTGTTTCTGCCTCTCCAACCGTTTTCTTGATCTTCAGCTTGGTTCCATGTTGCCCGGCCACTGACCAAGCTCCCCTCTTAACCTGGGGACTCACAACAGAAGGATTACTACGAATCCTCTTGTTCTCCTCCGTTAATCGCCGTATCTCCATCTTAGCAACTCTGAGCTCTTCTCTCAGCTGCTGGTAAAGTTGCTCAAGAGAGGGCATCCTGGTACAGATTCACAGAGAGCACACAAACAGGTCTTCACAGAGCTAAGTACACGTCACCACTGATAAGGACCTGCCTCGTATGGGCCAGTAGGCCTTCTGCAGTGTTCCTACATTCTTATGTTCTTATGTTCTTATAATTCTATGCCTTTCGAGAGAGTGCAGATTCAGGGCCCTCAGTCTATCCTGATAGTGAAAATTTCTGATACATGGGATCATCTTTGTCATCCTCCTCTTTACGTTTTCCAGTGTATTTATATCCATTCTGTAATACGGTGACCAGAACTGTGCAACATAATCTAAATGAGGCCTAACCAAAGATATATAGAGTTGAAGAACAACCTGAGGACTTCTATTATTTATACTTTTAGATATGAAACCAAGGATTCTCTTAGCTTTTTTGCTAACACTTATGTACTGTTGTCTTGGTTTTAGATTACTGCTAACCAGAACTTCTAAATCCCTTTCGAAATCAGTAGTATTAAGACCTTCATTATTTAGTTTAGATGTGGCATGGTTATTTTCCTGTCCAACATTTAGAACTTTGCATTTGTCAATATTAAACTGCATCTGCCACTTCTCCGACCATTGCATCAGTCTATTCAAATCATTCTGGAGTGCTCTAGTGTCCTCAATAGAATGAATTGGACGGCCTATTTTGGTGTCATTGTTGAAAAGGGGTTCGTGATGATTTGATGGTTGGAGTTAAACGCACTTGTTAGATGGTAACACATATATTGGCAGAGTGTGAAGGGGGAGGCCCAGCCTGCCTGTTGCTGCTTGGTAGGTCTAACGGGAACTGTGGCCTAGGGCTGGGAGCATAGCACTCACATTGGCATCACGTGACGTCGTACAAACTAGTCACTGAGCCTAGCAAAGGGGTCGTGTATGTAAAACATATGGATGGTACTAACTATAATACTGAGATAACATATACATATACAGGGGATCAGCAACTATGCTGACAGCTCGGTCATGTTACGTATGTCGTCTCGACATACAATACTATGCTATAGGCTGAACAGGCAGGTAGCTCTAGGCTGATTCTATACAATAGCAAAGACATATGTAACTTAGAACTGATGGATGGTATCATAATGGATGTTAACATAATGGGTGTTCACGTAATGCATTACAAATTATAAGTACAAATCATGTTGAGAAATGGTTTACCAGCTAAGGTTAGATTAAATATAGGGATTACTTAGCTGATAAGACAGCTCATCGTCCAAACAGCCGCCATGCAGATGAGGTCTTGAGAAGCTGTCATATCCACTACTTAATAGGCTGTAAAAGATTATATTATGTTAATAATAAATTACCCCTAGGGGGTGCTATGTCAGCATATTTCATTCACTGATGGCTGACGTACGTACTTGTGTGGACTCAAAAGTCCGCACCTCACTGCCGAATATAGGTTGATTACAAACTCCTTGGGACACAAGAACTGCGCAGTCCCCCATACTACAAGAAATTCATAACCCACCTTGTTCTTTTAGCATGAGTTATGGTGTTCTTTGCACCCTCGACAGATATCGGTGACTTGATAGAAGCTGAAGTGTCCTTGGATGTCCACGTCTTCCATAGTCTAGGAATACGCACACTGGTACACTATGTTCCACAAGATTTGTCTTTATTGTTCACAATCTTATCAATGAAGAAGCTGATCACACTTCCCTGTAAGTGTTTATTGTGTTTTGTGAGCCCCTTTTTCACATTGACGCACGGATCAATGTTCTTTGTTGGTTATCCTGGCATCAGTGTGACTCTCAGTAGAGTCAAAAGTAGTCTGACCTCACAGCGTCCTATGGCGCTCCAATGCCCCTCGAACATAAAGGAAAAGCTGACCTAATACTTTTTGCTTCCTTGCCAAATTTCCCATGAAGCAAAGAAAAATGCTTGATTCTTGCTGTCTTAAGCATAGAGAACAACGTACACTATCTTTACCGTGTTAGTAAAGTGGGAGCAGGATTTTCCTTAATTGTCCTGCTAAGGTAAGAGATGGACTGTCTTTTATTAAAGTACACTTTGCAACACTGGACTTTACAAGGAGCATCGGTCACTTGACCATGTCACATACTCATACTGCATCTGGGATCAGTTACTTGCTGTAGTAGTAAACAAGATGCTTGCCCCTTCTGAGAGGGCTGGGCCCCTCAGGGCTGAAAGGGGCTGAAAGGGGCTGAAGAAAATTTCTCCACAAATCATATTATAATAAAGGATGGAATTGATCGATCGATCTGTATTCATGCACTCTACAGGTTCTGAGGGAGAATAAATATATATATTTACAAAGGTGAAAGTAATGAACAGCAAAGGCAGATCTGGCGCACACAGATCATTACTGCTAATCTCAGAATTTGGAGGGAACGTGAACACAAAAAAAAATTTCTGAAAAAAACTGATCAGCTAATAACAAACACACAGTGGACAACTTCATTCATCTTGAACATCTAATTATATAGACTATGTACATTTAAACCCAACTCTGCAAGGGCAAAATTTACATATGCAGAATGGTTATCGTCTTCGGGTGGATCGAATTCTTCTGCAATGGCTAACACATGTCTTGACTGAGGGAGATCTGAACAAATATCTACAAAAGATACAGCTACATTCACTAGTGAATGTGGAATTACTAACTGGTATACTCTTCTGCTTGGAGTTCCCAACTCAGCTGTGCGATACAGTAATTCTTGACTCATGACAAAGTCACTAATGGGTGCTGGTGGCTTCACAGTCAGAATAAGATCTTCCTGGAGCAGGAATCGAATCACACCAGACCACAAGGGATCGGTTCTTTCTTACTGGAGGAATGAACAAACTCGGTGAAGTGGATGACTCTCCCAGGTAGAAAAAAATAACGTTGTAACATGCAATATGAGCAAGGGAGAACGGATCTATTATCTCTCACTGCAGGCACAGGGAAAAAGAAATGAACACGGTCAGCAATACTGGTATTCAATCTGAGTTGCACACAATGACACGAGGTATCAACTAAAAAGAGACCACACTTACAAATGTTAACAACATGCGAAGGTTACTCGAGAAATAACTTTTTACAATGCACGAATTACTGTCAACGAGGATGGCATCACCATCTGGAACACAGGGAACAACAATAACACTCAAGTGAGTACACTACCCACAGAAACGTCTTTCTGCAATGGCTTGTGACATCAGCAACAGATGGCATAACTCCTTGCAAGTAAAGTTCTTCTCAAAGCGTCCCCTGGGAAGGAACGAATACTTGAACAAGTCGCCATTACAGGGATAGTAGTCTCAGTACCCAGGGTTGTCTGAGGTTCCTCTGAAACCAAAGGTAACTGTACACTATCCCGCGTGCACGATACTGTGGCTGGATTCTAGACAGGAGTGACAGTCTTACTAGTGCCTGACCGCTCGGCTACGTTAGTAAGTAATTCACGGATATAGGGACTTAATCTGAACTTCACATTCCGCAGCACTTTAACAAATCTCAGATACAAGCTGTGAGAACAAACACATTGCTCAAGGGCTAGGTATTGTCTTTCAGTCAGTAAGGGAGTATTGGTACTGTGGACTGATTCATATTGACTTTGACTGGCATGATACACTAAGTGAGCAAACAAAAGGGACTTGGACATTTTCTCAGGGAACTTACTCAAGGACATAAGGGCAAGAAAAATAGAGAGAATGACACAAATAGCTGAAATGGGAGAAAATGCTTAACTATTCTGCCTTAGTAAAGAAAAAAAAATAAGTCACACTATAGAGCAAGGAAAACTCACATGAGAAAAAAAATTACTCAACTGGATAAGCAACACTTTGAAAATCAAGAAAAATTGTACTTTACTCAAATTAAATTTACTCAAATTTACTTTATTTTGAATTAATGACACAGTGAGTTGTCTTTACTCTCAATTCAATAAAGAAATTCAACAATAAATGATAAATCAAACAAAAAATGATAAAATGGAATCAATAAATCTCGTGCAAAATGAAAATGGACTGGGAAAGCAATTCACTAAGAGAAAATAAAATGACACACAAAGAATAAAATATTATGCACCAAACAAGAAATATAAAACTGAAATCACACAATATTGCACTGAAATAAACTGTAGCAATATTGCAACTAACAGATACTAATCAAAAAGTACTGCACAACACAACACTATATAAAAAAATTCTGAAAGAAAAAAATTAATGGCAGCACAATATTTACACAAGAATCATTGCAAATGAGGCAATACTGAAGCACTAAAAAAAATTGCACGCACAAGAAAATGCAGTTTACAAAAACAATAATAAATTATTAAGGAATGAACTGATTGAATACTTTAACTCTTAATTGCAGCTTAGGCAAACACTGAACAAACAAAAGAATGATTTACTTTGGTAGGTAAGACACATAGGCAACAGTTAGGCAACTTTATTCCGAAACGTTTCGCCTACACAGTGGGTTTCTTCAGTCGAATACAGAAAGTAGGCAGGAACAGTAGAGATGTGAAGACGATGTAATCAGTCCATCGCCCTTGAAGTCGTAGAATTTGAGGTTGTCAGTCCCTCAGCCTGAGGGTGCTCCACTTTCAATGAATTGTCATATATAGCAATCAAATCAGACAATATGAGTTCAGTTGACTGTCTTAAGTCTCCAACCCCAGTTCGAAGGATCAATATTTTGGATCCTCATCCATGTCACTCTGAGACAATGAAATCCAATGGAAGACTCAGTTGTGGGAAGACGTTCGGCACGAAAATGATTTTGCAAAGACAAATTTCTTAGTAAGTAATAACGCCAGAGAACATGTGCTCTTCTCAGTAAACATAACAATCACCGCTTGCCTGCCGAGGATTTCTGACTGCGGTTCTTGGCTGGTAAACTGAATTCACTTACACAAGAAGACCGATTCCTCCTGTCATAATAACGGCGGGACACTGCGTACCTGTAAAAACATGAAGAAGAAACTCCTGTATACACAACTCACTTCTGTACGCTTTTGGAATGCCTTTTGACTGTGAGAGTAACGGAGAAGAATAAACAAATCAGTGTCCTCTCCAGTCAGCATAGAAGAATGTGCAAATGGCGTTAGGACAGGATCAGTAATTCTATCAGGAGCAACACTGACAACAGATAAAGCTGTTCTTGACAGGGTCTTGGCTTTGTCTTTATTCTTGAAACGGAAGGAAAATACATCAGTCGATGATGGTCAATCCAACGGATTTGTATTGTTGCACACTTACGCTTTCTTTTGCCACCATATCTTCGATGATGTTTCTCAATGAGGGATCATTGGACAAAGGTGATCTTGAAATCAGCTTTGTGCTGATATTCGAAAAGTATGATGTCTCTCTATATATTCTGGCATCAGTTGAATCTTTGTATTGTTCACTTGTGGTGTGAGATCATTGAACTCCTGCAAGTCAGTTTTGTTCTCAAACGTTATGAGGGTTGACATTGTGCACAATTCTCGTTGTGCTTTGGTCACCTCATTTTCATGAGTCAGACTGCCTGTTTTCTTTAGTGATTTCATAAGTGTTTCGTCGATGACTAGATCGCAATTGAGGCCTGACCAAAATTGATTTGCTCGGCGACTGAATTCAAAGCTTCTTAAAGCTTCCTGTAGACATCTGGGTGTTTGCTCTCCATATCACTCATTTATTGGTTGCAGAGATAAGTAGATTTCAGGCAGCTGTAGTGTTCTGCTGCAGCAAATATTGGCAAGGCTTCGGAAATATGTAAATGATTTAACCAGTGTGATCTGCTAGGTCAACACTCGTGCATTAGCAAGCACCTGATGATATCCTAGGTCAACACTCGTGCATTAGCAAGCACCTGATGATGGTATCGTGCATAGCAAGCACCTCAGGTCAACACTCGTGCATTAGCAAGCACCTGATGATATCCTAGGTCAACACTCGTGCATTAGCAAGCACCTGATGATATCCTAGGTCAACACTCGTGCATTAGCAAGCACCTAATGGTATCCTAGGTCAACACTCGTGCATTAGCAAGCACCTGATGGTATCCTATGTCAACATTCGTGCATTAGCAAGCACATAATGGTATCCTAGGTCAACACTCGTGCATTAGCAAGCACCTGATAGTATCCTAGCCACAAATGACTAATTTTTGACAGAGAGCTAAAGTTACCTTTCTTCTTGCCAAGTTCTTCACTAATCCTTGAGACTGTAGTGGATACTGTAAGTCTTTCAAGAGAAGTATCACTTTTCAACAATGACGAATATATCTTTTTTTTCAATTTCCTCTACAGATTTACCTGCAATCATATTAACTAAAACATTTTCACCTTCAGCCACTTGTTGAACAATTGTAAATCTTCTTTCCTCTGTCGATTGACTTATTGTTCTAAGCAGATTCGAGAATATTTGGAAACTATCAAGCATTAGAACAATCTCCTCATCGTAATTACTCTGGGATACATATCGATCATGGGCAAATACAGAATTGAGGACTGGCCGAGATGTGTATACCCTGATGAATGATATGGATCATTCATGGACAATTTGGAGCTGGCTATCTGAAATGAAATGAAAGTTCTTATAAGATATTAGCCCTCATGTCACAGTCTTGGATACCAGGAAGCTCATAAAATCTGACGTTTCAAAGAGTATGGGTAACGAAACTACTCTATAGTATCAATTTTGGACACCTCAGCAATGTTCAGTTCAGGAAGGTTTTTGCCTATTGATAAGATTCATCGTCTTCCTCACCGGGGTTAACACAGACATCACATCCATCCAGTGAAACGTACCTGTACCGTCTATGGTAAGAATATTATAATTAACATTGTAACCAGAAAACAACAGTGACAAGTCCAGTAAATCTGTGTGTGCAACCTACCAAATCTGGTGTGAAACACCTTGTGGCATTCTGTGTAAACCGGAGCACTTCACCACACTACGAGCAGTACTTTATCAAAATAAAAGTGTCCAAGAGGAATTTGGATTGATACAGGTGATGCACTTACATTATTAATTCAGTCAGAAAGGTGCGTTGAAAGCCTACCGTTTACTGTTTTTTTTTTTTTTTTGCGCTGTGGATTGTCCAACGCTGGCCACTTTGCGATGCGTGTTTTTTTCCTAACGAACAGATATTTCATGTTTCATAGTGTCTAGAAATTATGGCTCTCTTATGTGCTTCTTCATTACATTCTCGCTGCACATGTTTGTAGAAGCATGTGTGATTTATCTTCTCTATATGTCACTGTGTAGTTTAAGGCGCGAACACTGGAAGTATAAATGAGCAGACTACTACATTTACTTATAAGATTAAGCTCTTGAACTGATATGCCTCTTAGACGGTTTCTATTTATTCGATATAGATAAGGTTAGTTACTGACTGGAGGCTGATTTTGCTTTTGGTATTGCACGAGAAATTGGATAAGAGTGAAAAAGTTAAAATATTGATGATTTTTGTGGAGTGTTTACGATAATTTTGAAAGTAGGATTGGTTGTTGTTTTGCTCCAATGTTTCTTTTACGGAAGATTACAAATAAGAGTGAAATAGACTAGGTTTGGGTCAGTTTTAGCAACAATTGTAGACCAAAAGGATGTTTCCCACGCTGTTTTCCTGGAGGTTTCCCACCATCCCCCAACATTTGCCTGTATTTTAAGAATTTCGGTAGCAACCATTCGTACAAATTCCGGAGTTCTTAGCTAGAGTGTATTTCGGAGAAATAGGAAAAGAAATCGTCGATTTTGGGATGTGACACAGTACTCACAACAGAGAGCAAGTGTGGCATAGGTGAAACGTAGAGACGTGGTTGATAAAGAGAGCAAAAACTGTTGCAGTGACTGGAATACCGATGATTTTGTTTTGGACTTTGTTTTGCAACAGTAAAATGTTGAAATTAAAGTAAAATTGTCTGAATGGCGACTATTGGTCTATTAATAGAGGTTTTTATGACCACTTTATAATACTGAAGCTACCAATTTATAATACTATTTGACTGCCATAGTAAACCAGATATGGGCATCAAAATGGGCGAAACTGAGTGTTTTTTTTTTTTTGATAAACTCACCTGGTCAGTTTATCCTCCGATAACCAATTTTAAGGACCTTCTAGACTCCCACAGCCGAAATCACCATCTATCACTTCCTTTGTTCAGTTTAACTAAGTCATCATATAAAGATTTACAGTTTTTATAAAGTTATGTATCTAATATTATAACTTCATCTAGAAACATACTGATATAGTTATTTTTCTGGTAAGTCATTTATATAAGTAAAAAAAAAAACATTATTTGTATAAATCCAGATCCTCGCTACACCTGACTTGTCACATGTCACAAAGGAGACATTTTTCCTCTTATATCTATTAAATTTTTGTTTTGTCTCGGTCAGAAAGTGTTTCATCTATTTTAATTTTTTTTTACTCTCGCTGTGTTGTAAAGTTTCAAAAATTAGTATTTCATGGGGAAACTTATCAGAGGATTCCACGTCAAATTTCTGTCTTTCTCACAGCTTAACATTGTGGAATCATTTATCGCTTGTTTTTATTTTACATTCATCCTTGACCTCTACTTCAGTTTCCTTTATCTTCGTAGCTCTCCAGCACATATCGCTGATTAATTCTTTAATATTTCTTCTTTTACCCTTTGGTTAAATAAACTATTTAATATTAATATCAAAAATATTATGGAACTTACCGTATATTGGAAAGTAATAGCAAAGAATTATAGACCGAGAGCTCTGACGTTCCACATTATAAAATCTTCGAAAGAGTCCTAAGAAGCATAATTGCCATCCACTTTAATTTTCAATTGCACAAGCCAGGGCAACATGGGTTTAGAGCAGGTCGCTCTTGTCTCTCGCAACCACTGCACTACTGTTACTTGATGATAGCGTAATAGTTCACAAAATGAGTGCTAAAGAAATAACTGAAAACAATGGGCAGATGGATCTTCAAGTTTCTAACCAATATAACACAATGAGTAATAGTAAACAGAGTTACATCAGCAGTCGCCATAGTGAAGAGTTCTGTCCCGCGGGGTACAGTAGTCGCCCCATCATGTTCCTCATCCTAATATCAGACATAGACAGAGGTGTAAACCGTAACACCGTGTCTTCTTTTACATACAGTGCTAGAATCTGGATGAAAGTGTTATTCACTGACTCGGTAAACCTTCAAGGAGACATAAACCAAGTCTTCCAGTGGGCCACGGAAAACAAAGTGATGTTCAAAGAGGATTTTTCAGTAACTCCGTTATGGAAAACTTGAGGAAATAAAAAGGGAGAACCAGGTACACTACTAACTCTAACCACACAACAGAGTGAAAACTAATGTGACGGACTTGGAAGTGTTAATGTCAGAGGCTATCACTTTCAAGGATCACAACAGTGTCACTATCACATCTGCGAACAAAATGAGAGAACGGATAATTAATACTTTCAAAACAAAAAATGCCATGACAATTATATCTTCTTAAAGTTCTCTCTAGGCTGGAATGCTGCTGTACGAAACCCAGTTCAAGGCAGGTGAAACTGAGGATTTAGAGAATGTACAGTGAGCTTTCACTGCGTTGTTTGTTTAGTCATGTACCTTAATTACTTCTTGAGAACGTTTGAAGTCCCTTGACCTGTACTCCCTGGAATGCAGACGGGAAAGATACATCATAATCTACACCTGGAAAATCTTAGAGAGACTAGTCCCAAACCTACACATAAAAATCATTCCCTACAAGAGCAAAAGACGGCAAACGGTGCAACATATCCCCAATGAAAAGGAGGGGTGCATGAGTACACAGAGAGAAAAAACACAATAAATGTCCGAGGCCCAAGACTGTTAACCATCATAAAAGGGGAATTACCAAATAGACCCCTGGCTGTCTTCAAGAGAGAGCTGGACAGATACCTAGTCTGTGCCCGATCAGCCGGGCTGTGGTTCGTCAGTTGGATTGCATGTGGCCAGCAGTAACATGACATGATCCACTGTAAGGCCTGGTCGAGGACCAGATATGCTCTTCCCGTTTAGTTTCAGTTTGACTATATTACGTTTCTTCTCATGAATAATGTACCTTAATTCTCATTTTAATTATCCCAGTTTTTTGGCATGCATCATCACGTGTGGTTTGCTTGTTGACACGGCACTCTCTAAGATGGACCTGGCACATGTGGTATGATGAGTCATGAATAAATCTTTGAGAAACTTCACAGTTAATCTGAGATTAACCAATCGTGAAAGAGGTTATTTGGTTGATGAGACTCTCTGGAGATATGCTCGGCACTGCCATCAATCCTGGGTCACTGGAGATATGCTCGGCACTGCCATCAATCCTGGGTCACTGGAGATATGCTCGGCACTGCCATCAATCCTGGGTCACTGGAGATATGCTCGGCACTGCCATCAATCCTGGGTCACTGGAGATATGCTCGGCACTGCCATCAATCCTGGGTCACTGGAGATATGCTCGGCACTGCCATCAATCCTGGGTCACTGGAGACATGCTCGGCACTGCCATCAATCCTGGGTCACTGGAGACATGCTCGGCACTGCCATCAATCCTGGGTCACTGGAGATATGCTCGGCACTGCCATCAATCCTGGGTCACTGGAGATATGCTCGGCACTGCCATCAATCCTGGGTCACTGGAGATATGCTCGGCACTGCCATCAATCCTGGGTCACTGGAGATATGCTCGGCACTGCCATCAATCCTGGGTCACTGGAGATATGCTCGGCACTGCCATCAATCCTGGGTCACTGGAGATATGCTCGGCACTGCCATCAATCCTGGGTCACTGGAGATATGCTCGGCACTGCCATCAATCCTGGGTCACTGGAGATATGCTCGGCACTACCATCAATCCTGGGTCACTGGAGATATGCTCGGCACTGCCATCAATCCTGGGTCACTGGAGATATGCTCGGCACTGCCATCAATCCTGGGTCACTGGAGATATGCTCGGCACTACCATCAATCCTGGGTCACTGGAGATATGCTCGGCACTGCCATCAATCCTGGGTCACTGGAGATATGCTCGGCACTGCCATCAATCCTGGGTCACTGGAGATATGCTCGGCACTGCCATCAATCCTGGGTCACTGGAGATATGCTCGGCACTCGGGTCACTGCTGCCATCAATCCTGGGTCATCAATCCTGGGTCACTGGAGATATGCTCGGCACTACCATCAATCCTGGGTCACTGGAGATATGCTCGGCACTGCCATCCCTGGGTCACTGGAGATGCTCGGCACTGCCATCAATCCTGGGTCACTGCACTGCAGATATGCTCGGCATGCCATCAATCCTGGGTCACTGGAGATATGCTCGGCACTGCCATCAATCCTGGGTCACTGGAGATATGCTCGGCACTGCCATCAATCCTGGGTCACTGGAGATATGCTCGGCACTGCCATCAATCCTGGGTCACTGGAGATATGCTCGGCACTGCCATCAATCCTGGGTCACTGGAGATATGCTCGGCACTGCCATCAATCCTGGGTCACTGGAGATATGCTCGGCACTGCCATCAATCCTGGGTCACTGGAGATATGCTCGGCACTGCCATCAATCCTGGGTCACTGGAGATATGCTCGGCACTGCCATCAATCCTGGGTCACTGGAGATATGCTCGGCACTGCCATCAATCCTGGGTCACTGGAGATATGCTCGGCACTGCCATCAATCCTGGGTCACTGGAGATATGCTCGGCACTGCCATCAATCCTGGGTCACTGGAGATATGCTCGGCACTGCCATCAATCCTGGGTCACTGGAGATATGCTCGGCACTGCCATCAATCCTGGGTCACTGGAGATATGCTCGGCACTGCCATCAATCCTGGGTCACTGGAGATATGCTCGGCACTGCCATCAATCCTGGGTCACTGGAGACATGCTCGGCACTGCCATCAATCCTGGGTCACTGGAGATATGCTCGGCACTGCCATCAATCCTGGGTCACTGGAGATATGCTCGGCACTGCCATCAATCCTGGGTCACTGGAGATATGCTCGGCACTGCCATCAATCCTGGGTCATTAATTCAGGTCTGCAGCATCTTTTCCTCTAGATTACATTTATTTCTGTTATTTAACCTTCCCCAATTTTCACACCCTTGCATTTACTGGGGTTGAATTCTGGTAGGCATTATTCTGATTGATCTTGTAGGTTGTTCTGGTCCTTTTGTAGCCTCGACTAATTGCCGTCAGTATTAATAATCATTATTATTATTTTGAATATGCATGCAGGTATACATTTGTCTGTATACTGGAAACAGTATGTATGAATGACCCTCTTTAGTGCATTCCTTATTATTCCTGTCTACCGTTGAGAAATGGTTTACCAGCTAAGATATAATTAAACATAGGGAATACTTAGCTGATAAAAGACAGCAAATCGTCTACACAACCGCCCCTGCAGACGAGGTCTTGAATTGTTGTCATGATCATCTCTCAACGGGCTGTAAAAGATCATATTATGTAAACAATAAATTACCCCTAGAGGGTGTTATGTCAGCATATTTCATTCACTGATGGCTGACAAACTTACTTGTGTGGACTCAAAAGTCCGCACCTCACTGCCGACTATAGGTTGATTACAAACTCCTTGCGACTCAAGAACTGCACAGTCCCCGGTACTACAAGAAATTCGTAACCTACCTTGCTCTTGTAGCGTGAGCTATGGTGTTCTTCACACCTTCGACAGGTATCGGTGACTTGATAGAAGCTGAAGTGTCCTTGGATGTCCACGTCTTCCATAGTCTAGGAATACGCACACTGGTACACTATGTTCCACAAGATTTGTCTTTACTGTTCACAATCTTATCACTGAAGAAGCTGATCACACTTCTCTGTAAGTGTTTATTGTGTTTTGTGAGACACTTTGTTCACACTAATGCGCAGATCGTTCTTTGTTGGTTATCCTGGCATCAGTGTGACTCTCAGTAGAGTCAAAAGTAATCTGAAGACGCCACAGCACCCCACGCCGTTACTGCCCCTAGCACATAAAGGAAAAGCTGACCTAGTACTTTTTCTTCCTTGCCACTTCCTCCATGAAGCAAAGCAGAATGTTTGATTCTTGCTGTCTTAAGCATAGACAACAATGTACACTATCTTTACAATGGTAATAAAGTGGGAGCAGGATTTTCCTTAATTGTCCTGCTAAGGTAAGAGATGGACTGTCTTTTATTAAAATACTCTTTGCAACACTGGAGTCTTGTACAGAGCAGCGGTTGCTTGACCACACGTCGCATACTGGTACTGCATCTGGGATCAATTACTTGCTGTAGCAGTAAACAAGATGCTTGCCCCTTCTGAGAGGGCTGGGCCCCTCAGGGCTGAAAGGGGCTGAAAGGGGCTGAAGGGGGCTAATACCCCCCTCCTGGAGAAAATTTCTCCACACTGGGGGGCGGCGGAGGTTCACTGCAGGTGAACTATTCATCACTTAACATTAATTTGATTTTCTCACTCGCCACCACTGCTGCTTGTCTTTTCTGAAAAGCTTTAGTCGGTGTGGTTTCTGGAGAATCACTAATTTTGTTTTCAACACAGTGTAATTCTAACAGCACTAGTTTATTGTCCGCTTATTCACTACACCTTTGCTTAAAACATCAACTGTCCTGATGATTCCATTTGCATCAGTATATATGGTCACAATTTTTCCAAGTGGCCATTGGGACCTCGGACCATCATTGTCAATAATCATTATGTCACCAGGTCTTAAGGACTTATGATTTTCAGGAACACCAGCTCCATAGAAGTGTTCTCTCAATGAGGTGAGATAGTCTTCTCTCCAAATTTTCTCCCAACGTTCAATCACTTTATTAAGGTGTTTGAATTTAAGTCTGAGTTGCTCAGGTTCGAAATAAGTAGGATCCTCTATGATTTCTTTATCATTCATGGGAGGAGCAGGTTCGAGCCTTCTGCCATGGAGTAAATGAGATGGACTTAAAACTTCTAAATTGTCCAGATCATCGGTAACATAAGTTAGAGGTCTGTTGTTAAGTCACAACTGTACGGAATTCTTCTAAGTAGTCGATTCTTTGACGACGAAGAGTCTTCCTTAAACAACGTTTTACAATGCCAATCATTCTTTCATAAAATCCGCCGTGCCATGGAGATTTAGGTGGAATGTATCTCCAACGACAACTGCGTTGATTCAGCATCTGTTTTACTTCTGGTTGATCAAAGATCTTGCTTATATAAGCAGCACCAGCAACAAAGTTCGTTGCATTATCTGAAATCATCAGTCTGGGACATGCCCTTCTGGCTGCAAACCGTCTGAATAATTTGATAAAGGTTTCAGCAGACACGTCAGTGGCTACTTCTAGATGTACTGCTCTAATTGTAGCACAAGTGAACAAACAGATGTACACCTTGATGGGAACTTTATCAACTGTTTTGGTTAAAATTATTGGTCCAGTGTAATCTACACCTGTCACCTCAAATGGAGTGATATGACAAACTCTTTCAGAGGGATATGGTGGTGGACCTGGATACTGACATACTCGCATATCTTAGTGACGACAAGTAATACAGTCCTTTATTTGTTTTTTCACACTTTGTCGACCTTGAGGTATCCAGTAGGATTGTCGTATATGACAAAGTGTGTCAGCTACCCCACCATGTAACACGTTACTGTGGGCGTTTTGCACAATCAGTTTTGTTAGCCAATGATTCTTGGGGATCAGTATTGGATGTATGGCTTCTTTAGGTAGTGAAGAATTATGAATTCTTCCTCGATATCTTATAATCTTTTCTGAGTCGAGATAAAGTCCTAAAGAATTAATCATGAAGACTCTTAAGTTACATTCACTTGTTAGACGAAGAATGAGGGGAGACCTGATCGAAGTGTATAAGTGGAAGATAGGTATTAATAAAGGGGATATTAATAAGGTCTTGAGGATATCTCTCCAAGAGAGAACCCGCAGTAATGGATTTAAATTAGATAAGTTTAGATTTAGAAAGGACATAGGAAAGTATTGGTTTGGAAATAGGGTAGTTGATGAGTGGAACAGTCTACCTAGTTGGGTTATTGAGGCTAGGACTTTAGGTAGTTTCAAATTTAGGTTGGATAAATACATGAGTGAGAGGGGTTGGATTTGAGTGGGACTTTCACATCAGAGCTTATTTCTTGGGTAGCATTGAAGGTTGGGTTGGGCAAGTGTTTTGGTGGTGGGATGAATTGTAAAGGACCTGCCTAGTATGGGCCAACGGGCCTGCTGCAGTGTTCCTCCTTTCTTATGTTCTTATGTTCTTATGATTTATGTTGTGTTTCCAGAAATTTATATTCTGTAGAGAAAACATCTTTCTGTATTAGTTTCACCCAGTATTTAATGGGTTCAAGATATTCATAATCAAGTTTTATTCCTTTAATGAATTTGAAGACAAGAGCTGTAACTCTTAAGAGTTTAAACAAAGATGAGTATTTAGATCCACCAATGACTATTTCTGTTGTGTCTGCAGTAATTACACAACTTATTTCTGCTGTGTTTAAGCAAACTGTTTCTTCTGGCATAATGTGAGCTTTTTGCTGAGGGAAGGGAAGGAAGGGAAGGCAGGGTAGGGATCTGCCTAGGAAAGGTTGGAGGCAGGGGGTATAGGAGGTTTTGTGTGCGAGGGGCTTGGACTTCCAAGAAGCATGTGTGAGCGTGTTAAATAGGAGCGAATTGAGACAAATGGTTTTTAGGACTTGCCGTGCTGTTGGAGTGTGAGCAAGGTAATATTTATGAAGGGATTCAGGGAAACCGGCAGGCCGGCCTTGAGTCCTGGAGATGGGAAGTACAGTGTCTGCACTCTGAAGGACCGGTGTAAATGTTGCAGTTTTATAACTGTAGTGTAAAGCATCCCTCTGGCAAGATAATGATGAAGTGAATGATGGTGAAAGTTTTTCTTTTTCGGGCCACCCTGCCTTGGTGGAAGATGGCCGATGTGTTAATAAAAATAAATAAAAATATATATGTCGTGCCGAATAGGTAAAACTTGCGATTTTGGCTTAAATAGAAACGCTCCTCTTGCCGAATAAGGCAAGCGAAATTTTGTGTATGTAATAATTTCGCAAAAATCATTCTGAGACTAATGAAAAAAATACTATATATTTCATTGTCTATTATTTATTAAATTATTGTAGACTTACGTAAACTATATTTAGCTGGATTAGGCTAAATTAAATTGCGCTTGTTATAATAAGGTTAGGGTTCTTATGGAACAAAATTATTAATTTTTACATTAACATCAATGAAAAAATACGTCTTTAAACGTATAAAAGAAAATTTTAAAAAGGACTTAATTTTAAATGAGTTCTTGCTAATTGACCAGTTTTACCTAATAAATAAATATAATATCCTTCACCTCCCGGATTCCTCAGAGCATGTCCACAAATGTCTTTCTCACTCCTGCTGCCCTTCCTTCTGACACTCCACCTGTTGTGTTGTATCTGGTACCATCTCTTCCTTCTGACTCTCCGCCTGTTGTGTTGTATCTGGTACCATCTCTTCCTTCTGACACTCCACCTGTTGTGTTGTATCTGGTACCATCTCTTCCTTCTGACTCTCCACCTGTTGTGTTGTATCTGGTACCATCCCTTCCTTCTGACTCTCCACCTGTTGTGTTGTATCTGGTACCATCCCTTCCTTCTGACTCTCTACCTGTTGTGTTGTATCTGGTACCATCCCTTCCTTCTGACTCTCCACCTGTTGTGTTGTATCTGGTACCATCCCTTCCTTCTGACTCTCCACCTGTTGTGTTGTATCTGGTACCATCCCTTCCTTCTGACTCTCTACCTGTTGTGTTGTATCTGGTACCATCCCTTCCTTCTGACTCTCCACCTGTTGTGTTGTATCTGGTACCATCCCTTCCTTCTGACTCTCCACCTGTTGTGTTGTATCTGGTACCATCCCTTCCTTCTGACTCTCCACCTGTTGTGTTGTATCTGGTACCATCCCTTCCTTCTGACTCTCTACCTGTTGTGTTGTATCTGGTACCATCCCTTCCTTCTGACTCTCCACCTGTTGTGTTGTATATGGTACCATCCCTTCCTTCTGACTCTCCACCTGTTGTGTTGTATCTGGTACCATCCCTTCCTTCTGACTCTCCACCTGTTGTGTTGTATCTGGTACCATCCCTTCCTTCTGACTCTCCACCTGTTGTGTTGTATATAGTACCATCCCTAACTCACATCTACTTCCATTCATGATCACAGTTCTGTCTATTATTCTGATGTTTTTTTACTCCTCAGTTTCAATGGCCTTTCTCTCTTTCGCCTTGCCTACATAAGTGTGTGTCTGAGTGTATGTATACTCACCTATATATGGTTACAGCGGTCGATTCACAGCTCCTGGCCGGCCACTATGCTGGTCACTCTCTTAAAGCTATGTATGGGTGCCGCCTCAACCACTTCGCTCTGTAGATTGTTCCACTTCCTGACAACTCTAAAGCTAAGAAATACTTCCTAACATCTCTTTGATTCAACTGAGTTTTCAACTTCCAGCTGTGCTTTCTTCTTATTTTCGATTTCTGAACCATTCTGCTTCTGTGAGTGTGAGTGTATATATTCACCAAGTTGTACTCTCCTAGGTCTGGTTGAAAGGGTAGAGTCACAGCTCCTGGCCCCGCCTCTTCACTGGTTGCTAGTAGGTCACTCTTCCTGCTCCATGAGCTTTATCATACCTCTTTTTAAAACTATGTATTGATCCTGCCTACACTACGTCACATCCCAGACTATTTCACTTCTTGAAAATTCTGTGACCTAAGAAATACTTCCTAACATCACTTCCAACTGTGACCCCTTGTTGCTGCGTCCCATCTCTGGAACATAATGTCTCTGTCCACCTTGTCAATTCTTCTCAGTATTTTATTTGTCGTTGTCACATCCCCCTTATCTCTCCTGTACCCATTATTGTCAGGTCGATTTCCCTTAACCTCTCCTCGTAGGACACCAACAAAAATATAAATTGAGAAAAATGCACTGTTTCGTTGGTTGAAGTTAAAAACCTGTCAACTGTACTAGGGTCATAAAGGCTGCTTGGTAAGCTGTCTACTAACAGCCATAAATAATTCAATCACTAAAATAGAAATTAAAGTAATGTCTCAGCATGTATATACTCTGGGAGAAATACAACACTCTAAGAGTCTAAGTATATACTCTGTGTTGCATAGACATATGACCAGAGCTTAAACACTAGATCAGAAGTTGACGTCACGGGTGAGTGACGTCACGGGTGAGTGTGACTCATTTTTTTTTTTTTTTTTTTTATAATTTAAAAAATATACAATACATTAAATAATCATAGGATTACCTATCATTACATTCATAGTAAGTATAATTACAATTGTCAATATATACACTAGAACCGTTATAAATATTCGTCCGTCCCCTATTCATTATGTACCTATCCCAAGGTAACACAAGAATATACAAATTCTTCGTTACCTTAATTAAAACCCTCTTATATACATTATAAACAAAGAGAAACTATTCATCAATAATATGCCTTAGTGTTTGATTTTATGTCAATAAAACCTTTGTAAAGACATAATACATAAACCAGTGCATATATAACAAAATATCCAAAAACGAACGATATGTAATGAAACTGGTACTCAATTTACTTGACAACTGCAAAGATACAAAAATATTCAGTACATTACACAAAGGGTTCCACTTAATAGCATGAGATAATTCTGAATTGCCAAACAAGTAACATTATGCAACATACACACACCACATTCTTATCACATATACACACACACATGAGAGATTATGTACACATAATACAAAATTGTTACCCTCATATCTGATCACATTCCAAAACATATATCCCAGGAGACCCCAAGCAGAACGTTACCAGGTATCATCCACATGGCTGATACAAGGAAAATATAAAATGAAAAACTATATATATAAGTTGCTCAAGGTGCTTTTACATAACACCTGTCATGCAGTTCATGACTTTGCTTCACAAGAGACCCACTCTCTTAACCACGTCAATTTAAGAACAAAAATTAGTTTCCAAGCAATAGTATATATATTTGTTTGAATAAAACATCATCCAAACTAACGATCATACCTATCATTTATACATTAAACCGCACCCATACCAATCGTATGCCACCTTCACTCACACATATTCAAGAAGCCAGCCTCGTGTACCCTTTAAGGTATTAACTCCCATAAATCCCTGACCTTGAATCTGCAATATCCCTTTGAAAATAAGAAAAACCATCTATTTCCCGTAATGTCTTTATTTCTCTGTTGTGTACCATAAAATATCGCTACCAGTGCTCTGATTCTCTCCCTCACAGATAAATGCCTATATACCCATGACGTATATACAAAATCCGTCACTAAATATCCGATTGCATTCTGTACCGGTGTTTCGACCCCCCCCACATCTAAACTTAAAGCTCTTAAGACACTAAACCCACCCCCACCCACCATTCTTAACACCTTACCAAACCACAACCTTACGTGTTCCAATCTCTTACAGAAATAAACTGCATGAAAGACCGTATCAGGATCTCCACACACACAACACAGCCCCCCCTCCTGCACGCGCCTATTCGCTAAAACTTCCCCGGACGGCAGTATATTATGTAAAAATTTAAACATTATCTCCCTGACCTTGGCTCGTAACCTTAATGCTTTTAAACGACCCCATATGTCCTTCCATGCATACATTGGATATATTCCCTCCACCTTAGCCACTACCTCCCTGCCCTCTACCAGTGCCAATTTGCCGATCTTGATCTTGCGTGGATCTTTTACATAAATTAACATCCTCAACATGTCCTCACATCTCTTTACATGCGTTTCGGTCAACCAACGTACCAAGTCCCGTCTTATCCAGGTCAAACCCGTGCCGGCCATTCTACCCTCTCTCAAGTAGCTATGCTTGACATACATGCCTAACATCCTATTATGCAGATTCATTAGCCCCAGGCCACCCCGGCCAACCGGAAGCGACACCACATCCCTCGTTAACCAATCACAACCTGAACCCCAAATATATCTATATACACGCGTTAACATACGCTTTTCATCATATGGATGTAACGGATAAATACATGCCACATGCCACAACTTACTGAACAAAATCACATTCACCACAATTGCGCGCTGATGTATAGACAAGCCTCCTTCCCTCAAACCTGTTAAACGACCTAAAACCCTCTCTACAGCCTCACTTGAATTCACCTTCCTCGCATCCTGTATGTTATCCCTATGCACAATCCCACACACCTTAATTTGATTTACTAAAGGCCAGCCTTCCCTCTGGCCTAATACCACACCCGCACAATCCCCCACCTCCATAAGCATTGATTTTTCCTTATTAACCGTCATTCCGGTTGCTTTCCCGAAACATTCCACCAATTCGCTCACTTTTCCTAAAACCTTGGCTCCACGAAATAAAACCGTAGTGTCGTCCACGTAACCTATAATTCCTGATTGTACCCCCACCCAACCTTGCTTGTCATCCTGTCGTACAATCCCCCTCACGGCTCTAAAAAACGGGTCCTGAATCAACGCAAAAAGAATTTGTGATATAGGACACCCCTGCCGTAATCCCCTATGCATCCTAACAACTTTTCCCAACCTACCGTTTACCTGCACCCTAAACGTAGCCTGCTCGTACAAAACCTGTGCCCAACTAACAATTTCCTTTCCGAAACCTTGCCACTGCATAAACTTCCATAATGCATCTCTCTCCACGCAATCGTATGCAGCGTGCCAATCTAAAGCTAATATTCCACCCTTATTACCCCTCCCGCTTTCCTCAATGAACCTGCGAATAATTCCTTGTCCCACACACATAGATCGTCCTGGCACACCATATTGTCCCTCGTCCAGAACTCTCTCCAAAACCCGTTTTATCCTATTTCCTAATAATTTCGCAAAAATTTTATAGTCGCCACACATTAATGAAATTGCCCTATAATTATGTATATAATTCCCAGATTTTTTTTTCCGGACTAGAACAACCACCCCTGTTCTTTGTTGCTGTCCCATAATGCCACTACTTTTCATGGCATTAAATAATATCACCAAAAAATCGCGAATACAATCCCAATTGTCCTTGTAAAAATCACAAGGGATTCCGTCAATCCCCGGCGACTTCCCTACACTCATACCCTCCACAGCTAACCTAATCTCTTCTTCACTTATAGGTCCATTCAAAGCCAACCTGTCCATGTACTCTAGATTACAACGTACATATTCACCCATTTCTCCCAGCGCTCCCTTAGAAATCCCAGCATTTTTGTATTGCAATTCATACCATGCGTCTACAAAGGTATTCATAGCCTCCGTTGACCGAAGGACCTGCCCCCTACTAAAGTTTCCCAATGACTCTTGAACCTCTAATCCCATTAATTCTGTCGCCTTACGGCGTCTGCCCTGCTCTCGCAAGACAAACGCCGAAGGACGGTCACCCCATAAAACCTCATCAATTCCACTTACTATCCGCGCCGCATCAAAAATACGATTGTGAAAGTCTCTAATTAAGCGTTTTAAATTTTCAGTTTCAACCACCGGATACACTCCCCCACCCTTTGTATAACATGCTTGCAGTTGATTTTCAAGATAGTTCAAGAGCCCATACTGCATTCTCTTGTCTTCTTTTCCTTGCTGCTGATAAAAATTCCTCACCTTCACCTTACCGACAGTATCCCACCATTCGACTATATCAATTCCCTCCTGCCATTCAGCCCACCATCCTCTCCAAGCACTCACAAAATCTTCCCTCACACCTCTTTTGTGCATTAAACCCACATTCAACTTCCAGAAACCTCTGTAACGCCTCGGTAATCCTACCCAGTCAACATCCGCCATAACACCTCTGTGATCGGAAAAGCTCACATTTAGCACACGTACACTCCTGACGCTGACACCTCTAGAAACGTATATGCGATCCAGTCTTGCCGCATACTCCCTTCTAACGAACGTATGCATGACCCCCATCACCTCATCCCCCCCCCCCACATCCGTAACATTAACACTCCGCAAAAGGTCCCCTAAATATCCTGAAAAAAAACCTCTCCCTCTCGGTTCGACATCCTTGCGACGATCAATGCAATTCCAATCACCCCCAATAATCGTGACGACTGGCAGTGATCTTAAATGGTACACCAACACGTCCCTAAAAAACGCATTTTTTACACGCATGTCACCTTCCGCCGGTCCGTACACCCCCAGGAAGGCCACCCGTACCCCACCCCACACCCCATCAACCATAACAACCCTCCCCTCCCCTCCCACCTCACATATTTGCAAAGAAAACGGGCTAGCCTCTTTAACTAACACTGCTACACCACCTTTCAGTCTATTAGAACAACCCATGTACAAAGTATATTCAGGAATCAGCAATTCACCTAAAGATTTATAATTGTGTTCTTGTAAGAATACAACATCGGGTACATAATTTTTTAACAAAACCTCCAAATACTTACGTTTTTCAACAGACCGTAACCCATTTATATTTAAAGTAATACACTTGAACGTTTCATTGGAGGTTTACCCTTGGATACCTTGACATTCTTGGTTCCCTTGTGTGTATCTCCACTTCTTCCCCCACCCCCCCCTGTGTCGTTCTCCTTGACATGCTGAACACATGTAGATTTGCCCTTGTCTCTACGAGTCACATCGCACCATGCTTTGTTCCCCGACCGTTGTCCTGGTGTCAAAACATCTTGAGAGTCAGATATCACCGCCACTCTCTTACGAGAACTGCGGCCAGTATCCATCTCTTCTTCAGAACTGTTGTTCCTATGAACTTCCACGACCACAACCTGATGTTCAGCAATATGCCCGGAGGATGCCCCGTCCTTCTCCTTCACACTTACATCCTCTAAACCACCGTGAAGCCCCTCAGATGTGGAAGCATCCAATAAAACATTCAGAACTTCTTGAATAGATTGCTCCACGTCAACCTGAGTATGAACGAGATCTTCCTCTGTCGTCGCCGATACCACGCCCACGTCCTCCACTGCACCAGGGAGGGTTAGACATATCGGCGAGTCTTCAACCTCACCCTCTATCTCCTCCATGATTTACGAGGCAATATATGTTGTTGTGTAGCAGCAGCATATGAACGCTGCTCCGTTGAAACATCAAACCGCCTTACTTCCGTCGGTTTATCACGTCTTGTAGGGCATTGCGCCGCCATATGGTCATACATCCCACAAAGCCTGCACGTACGCCTTTGTCCTGAGTACGTAACGTACACTTGCGTACGAAAGTCCTCCATAACCACATACGACGGAATAGGGTGCTTGAGGGACATTTTCAGGGAGAAAGACCCCTCCAGCATACCAACTAGAGGACCATCATGCCACCGTCCCATAGTTGCCATATGAACCGTGCCATAGCGTGCAAAAACATTCCTCAAATCACTCTCGTCCGCCTCAAAAGGAACGTTTCGTACTTTGATCCAGGTGTAAAAACGGGAGACGTCGTGAAGGCGAACAGTGACACCAGGATTAACAGTTTTGATCACATCCTGATAAGTGGCAACCATATTTTCGTAAGTACTATTTTGTCTGAATTTGACAAAAAGCCTCGAATTTCCGTTCAAAGAGACACCATAAAGATCTTCATTATTGATACCATATGTATCTCGGAGTATCGCAGTAAGCAGTAGATGTGTATTCTGATTGTTGAACGAGCCTGTCACCAATTGAAGGCAGACGGTGTTGACTCGCCTACGTGCACCTTCCGCCATTGTGAGTGCACTGAGGAAAACTGCGCAGCAATCAACAGAGTCAGGAGCTACTGCGCAGCCTGTCCGTACGGCCCAAGAGCGATACGAACAATGAGTGTGACTCATTAGTAGAGTCCGAAGTGAAAATGGTATTGAGTACTTTGGCCAGTGAAGTATTTCTGATATCCTGTATAGTTATTTAGATTAAAATTCGTAGTATAAACAATAAAATGAACTGTTAATAAATAAAATATCATCAAATAAGCTCCAGATATATCTTTCGAGCACTAACAGCTGCTTTAAAGAAATATGACAAAACACTTGACAGGTGAACCAGTGGTTCTGAGAGAGAGCTGGTTCAGTCGCTCTGCCTCAACCTTACATGTCAGCGACTGTGATCAGTTTAGTGTTGGGTGAGGTAGTGACTGCATGTGTGTGCTACAGTGCGTAATATTACGTGTTAAGTGTTAGTGATACAGTGAGTGATATAGTGTGAAATGTAATGCACAACGTGTTATTGATACGTGTGTAGGATGTCACAAGATTTATTATTAGGTATCGTCAGAAGGGATTTTTAAGTGAGTCAGTTTTCTTTTTAACTTCATTTTTTTTCTTTCTCGTTCATAACGCGAGAAGCCTCATCTGATGTGCTTCTAATTTTCAAGGCTTGTGTAGTTTAACTGGAGCCAGATTAATGAAATAATAAGCAAGTGGACGTCGTCACTGTCTGAAGCTGTTGAAGCCACTTCCTTCGTTCTGGCATAGCTCGAGACCTGGTCACAGTCCGGGAGAGGCCTGGTCACACGCCGGGCGATGCATGGCCACAGTCCGGGCGAGGCCTGGTCACAGGCCGCACGGCCTTTGACCAGGTAAGGAAAAGGAAAAGGCCTGGTCAGAGACCGGGTCGCAGGGGCGTTATCCTCAGAAACCCTCTGCAGGTATACAGCTTCAAACAATCATAAAAGCTGCCTCTTAAGTCACCGCCAGCAGAGAGTGAAATTCAGGTACGTGGGTGTAGAGTTGATCATTTTATATGTAATATAAAGCGGAAGAAGCATCTTGGAGATGGAAGTCTTTTGCTCTAGATCTTTCTCACTCTCGTGCCTCCTCACGAATAATGCATTGTAGCAAGATATCAACAGATAGGAAGGCAGAGCTATATGACCCCTATGAGTTTAGTGCTTAGTTATAATAATAACAGATAGAAGAGATTCTCTGAGGCAAGGCAGAAGCTATCAATGAAACCTTGTCTTGTTTCAGAGAATTTCCCCTCTTATCTATTACTGTCTTGCAATATTGCATAGCTCCTGACGACGCACGAGAGTGCCAACGATCTAGTGCTAAAGATTACCATCCCCAAGTGGCTTGTTCTTCATTGTTATACTGCACTGCATGCAGTTTCCTCATGGGATAGTCTTCAGTGTTTAATGCCTGATGCAACTGATAACCTTGAAAGTCCACGTTAAACTTTGTATGAAGGGGGGGGGGTAAATTTGTCAATATTAAAACAGGATTGTAGATGAATGGTTCAAAGAATCGACACGTTGTCTTTGAACCATTCATCTACAATCCTGTCAGACACTGCAACTTCTTGGGATCTTAATACTTGGGAATTCTTTACTTTCCTAACCCTTGGGCACGACCTACTTCCACATTGGACAAATGTGACACCACCTACGACTGCTGCACCTCTCCTGCCTACGGTTTATAAGCTACTTCTCCGCTCATATGCCGTATTCTATTCAAGATTGATGGACTGGCCACATCGACTCAAGGTTGAGGGACTGATTACCTCATTCTCCTCCTGTTCTTCAAGTTTATCCTCAGTATGGACGGATGAAGCCACTGTGTGGCGAAACGTTTCCTCAATAAAGATACCCAAGAGTTGCACATGTGTCTAATTTAACAATATTAAAACAGTGGTTAATGAAACTTGGAATCTTTGTAAACTGCCATAACTGGAGAATTACTCTTGTGATCGGCTTCAAACTGTCATCACTCGTGTGGTTTACTGAACGTAATGTTCGCCCTCTTATTGCTTAGCAAAAGTCCCGATTTCCTAATTTTATTGAATAAAAAGTAAAATTTATTTATATTTAATAACTAAAATGATTCTTCTCGTCAGTCAAAAAATTATAATGAATCATTCTATGTAAATGATAACAATCCTTAAGTTTATTATTAGTGTAAATTTTAAATATTCCTGAAATTGATACAAAGTTTGGAATCGTCCAAATCTGATGAGTTACTTGAATGTCATTTCTGATCGTCTTCAAACTTTCTCCATCGATGGATTTTATTAACAGAATGTTTGATGATGACTTTGAGCTATAATCATTTCAATTTGCCAACTTTGTTAATTCTTTATTCCAGTGTTATAAACGAAGAATGTTTCTGACGGGAAGTATTTTTTGTGTTATTGATTTGTCACTTCATGACTGGAATTTTTGAAACAAGTTTTATGAAAAAAAAAATTCTTGAAACATGAAAGTTTTTTAAATGAGTGTAGATAATTTGTAATTGAAAATAAATGTAAGAAAACCTGCGAAAAGTAGTTTTTTATGGAGTTTTCTGTGTGTATCAAGGTCAGACTTGTTTGTTTTCACAACTTGTTTGTTTTCACTGTCTTAAGCATTTTTTTTCTCTCGAAAACGCCTTATTAGGCTAGCATCAAACTTCCATTACTGGTGTAATGTGTATAGCGGCAGATGTGTTGGAATATTTGCTGGTGTTGGTGACCTGTCAACAATAATACATAGAACATTTGCAGATAGTGATAACTGGAGAAAGTCGCCACCTGAGTTTGTATCACTATTTCAAGCGTCGTATATCTCACTTCCAAGAAGGTTGTTGCTATTATTAATATATTGTCTTGGTGCCATTTTACGACTTCTAATCTCGAAATGGTTGTTTTTTCTACTGTATTATATGTCCTTAATGGTGGTGAGTGGCTCTTAATCTTAAATAGTGTGACAAAGAAGAAAATTACTACTGTAACATACAAGAACTTCATACTAACACATAAAACACTGTATTAACACAAGAGAACAGTACAATAACACAAGAAAAGTAACTCATAATAACAACAGAACAACATAAAACAGCACAGTACAGTAACACAGAAGAACAATACAATAACACAAAAACAATACTGTAACACACAAGAAATGTACAATATCATACAGTAAAACGGTGTAACTGAACACAAGAGTAGAGCAAGATAATAATATATAAAACAGCAGTATTGAAGACATGAAGACAGAGTTGTACTGGCCAGGTTGTAACATCAACACCAACATGAAGACAGAGTTGTACTGGCCAGGTTGTAACATCAACACCAACATTAAGACAGAGTTGTACTGGCCAGGTTGTAACATCAACACCAACATTAAGACAGAGTTGTACTGGCCAGGTTGTAACATCAACACCAACATTAAGACAGAGTTGTACTGGCCAGGTTGTAACATCAACACCAATAATCCCTTTTGTCCAGAGATTGACTCTCCCAGTTTGTAGATCTTATTTTCTTTTCCTAGATTTTTTTGTTATATTTGCGGATGTTTTTGTCAGAATAGTGAAGGTGGGAGAAGTGAGGACATGAAAAATTGAAACTTGAGAGACTAATGTTTAATAATTCATAAGATTTTTTATTTTTGCTATATCCAGTACAAGATTCTCTGTTGTTACTTCCTTATATCTTCACATTTATCATTAAGAATATCTAGAAAATACTATTTAATAGCACTATCCATCCCGATTATTCAGAATTACATTAAATATAAATTAAATATAATTTTAGCAGTTGTGTGAGACAGTACAGATATGTGCATATATGTCAGTGTGTGTGTGTGTGTGTGTGTGTGTGTGTGTGTGTGTGTGTACGTACTCACCTAGTTGAGGTTGCAGGGGTCGAGTCCTAGCTCCTGGCCCGTGTGTGTGTGTGTGTGTGTGTGTGTTTACTTGTGGACGTTTCAGTGACTAGCATATATATAGGAAAACGAACTGCAACAAAAAAGGAAGCTGATAACTGTTGTTGTAACAGATTTCTTGGTGGAAGACAGAGTCACATACGGACACAAATATAAACAATAAGTGAAAACAAAACAAAAATAACGAACAGCCTTTGTCCCTGACTTTGTTTCTGGTACAGTTCACAACTGTCTTTGTCCCTGACTTTGTTTCTGGTACAGTTCACAACTGTCTTTGTCCCTGACTTTGTTTCTGGTACAGTTCACAACTGTCTTTGTCCCTGACTTTGTTTCTGGTACAGTTCACAACTGTCTTTGTCCCTGACTTTGTTTCTGGTACAGTTCACAACTGTCTTTGTCCCTGACTTTGTTTCTGGTACAGTTCACAACTTTGTCCCTGACTTTGTTTCTGGTACAGTTCACAACTGTCTTTGTCCCTGACTTTGTTTCTGGTACAGTTCACAACTGTCTTTGTCCCTGACTTTGTTTCTGGTACAGTTCACAACTGTCTTTGTCCCTGACTTTGTTTCTGGTACAGTTCACAACTGTCTTTGTCCCTGACTTTGTTTCTGGTACAGTTCACAACTGTCTTTGTCCCTGACTTTGTTTCTGGTACAGTTCACAACTGTCTTTGTCCCTGACTTTGTTTCTGGTACAGTTCACAACTGTCTTTGTCCCTGACTTTGTTTCTGGTACAGTTCACAACTGTCTTTGTCCCTGACTTTGTTTCTGGTACAGTTCACAACTGTCTTTGTCCCTGACTTTGTTTCTGGTACAGTTCACAACTGTCTTTGTCCCTGACTTTGTTTCTGGTACAGTTCACAACTGTCTTTGTCCCTGACTTTGTTTCTGGTACAGTTCACAACTGTCTTTGTCCCTGACTTTGTTTCTGGTACAGTTCACAACTGTCTTTGTCCCTGACTTTGTTTCTGGTACAGTTCACAACTGTCTTTGTCCCTGACTTTGTTTCTGGTACAGTTCACAACTGTCTTTGTCCCTGACTTTGTTTCTGGTACAGTTCACAACTGTCTTTGTCCCTGACTTTGTTTCTGGTACAGTTCACAACTGTCTTTGTCCCTGACTTTGTTTCTGGTACAGTTCACAACTGTCTTTGTCCCTGACTTTGTTTCTGGTACAGTTCACAACTGTCTTTGTCCCTGACTTTGTTTCTGGTACAGTTCACAACTGTCTTTGTCCCTGACTTTGTTTCTGGTACAGTTCACAACTGTCTTTGTCCCTGTCTTTGTTTCTGGTACAGTTCACAACTGTCTTTGTCCCTGACTTTGTTTCTGGTACAGTTCACAACTGTCTTTGTCCCTGACTTTGTTTCTGGTACAGTTCACAACTGTCTTTGTCCCTGACTTTGTTTCTGGTACAGTTCACAACTGTCTTTGTCCCTGACTTTGTTTCTGGTACAGTTCACAACTGTCTTTGTCCCTGACTTTGTTTCTGGTACAGTTCACAACTGTCTTTGTCCCTGACTTTGTTTCTGGTACAGTTCACAACTGTCTTTGTCCCTGACTTTGTTTCTGGTACAGTTCACAACTGTCTTTGTCCCTGACTTTGTTTCTGGTACAGTTCACAACTGTCTTTGTCCCTGACTTTGTTTCTGGTACAGTTCACAACTGTCTTTGTCCCTGACTTTGTTTCTGGTACAGTTCACAACTGTCTTTGTCCCTGACTTTGTTTCTGGTACAGTTCACAACTGTCTTTGTCCCTGACTTTGTTTCTGGTACAGTTCACAACTGTCTTTGTCCCTGACTTTGTTTCTGGTACAGTTCACAACTGTCTTTGTCCCTGACTTTGTTTCTGGTACAGTTCACAACTGTCTTTGTCCCTGACTTTGTTTCTGGTACAGTTCACAACTGTCTTTGTCCCTGACTTTGTTTCTGGTACAGTTCACAACTGTCTTTGTCCCTGACTTTGTTTCTGGTACAGTTCACAACTGTCTTTGTCCCTGACTTTGTTTCTGGTACAGTTCACAACTGTCTTTGTCCCTGACTTTGTTTCTGGTACAGTTCACAACTGTCTTTGTCCCTGACTTTGTTTCTGGTACAGTTCACAACTGTCTTTGTCCCTGACTTTGTTTCTGGTACAGTTCACAACTGTCTTTGTCCCTGACTTTGTTTCTGGTACAGTTCACAACTGTCTTTGTCCCTGACTTTGTTTCTGGTACAGTTCACAACTGTCTTTGTCCCTGACTTTGTTTCTGGTACAGTTCACAACTGTCTTTGTCCCTGACTTTGTTTCTGGTACAGTTCACAACTGTCTTTGTCCCTGACTTTGTTTCTGGTACAGTTCACAACTGTCTTTGTCCCTGACTTTGTTTCTGGTACAGTTCACAACTGTCTTTGTCCCTGACTTTGTTTCTGGTACAGTTCACAACTG